>NW_022196895.1:79843839-79908245 GCF_008632895.1 Mastomys coucha
TGAGACAGGGTTTCTCTGTGTAGCCCTGGCTGTCCTAGAACTGACTCTGTAGACCAGGTTGGCCTCGAACTCAAAAATCTGCCTGCCTCTGCCTCCCAAGTGCTGGGATGAAAGGTGTGCACCAATCTCTAACTGGGACAGGAAGTTTGAGAAATTCCTTGAGGGGATGCTTTGCTGGGGCAAGAGTAAGCTAAGAATGGGTGGGTGGGTTCACCCCAGAGTCAGAGTGCACCAAGATCCTCCTCCTTTTGTAGGAAGTGAGACATAAGGAATAAATTTAGATTTAATTAGAAATTTGTCCATCTGCTTGGAGGTATTAGACAAGTGTTTGCCAGGGCTTTTTTTAAAAGCTATTTAGAGCTGTTTGAACAATTAGCATCAGTAACACAGTACACTCACACCCAGTAGAAGATAGTATATTTTGCCATTAAAAGTCATCCAAGTAACTTTCTCCCATCCCGAATGTCTCGCAATTACCCTCTAATGTATTTTGCATTTTTTTAAGGCAGCAATAACCTCCATTTACAAAGTAAATTGCTCTAGAAACCGTCTGCTGGCGTTTCTGGTGAGTTTGAACAGAGATCAGAACAGGAAAGGTCGACGAAGCCACCACACTTCATGTGCAAAACTTTCTATTAACACAAGTGATACCCTCTCCCGAAACTCATACTTATGAACTCTAGTTATCAAAATATTGTAAATGTTCTGTCAGAACCCCAGTCTGATATTTTTCAGTACAGAAGAGCACATACGTTTTCTTTTTAAGGAGTTGGGAGGGAAAAGCAGATCCAATCACTTCTCTAACACTTTCTAAATATAGCAGTGCGGGCTGAGGCAGAAGGATTGCTCTGAGTGTAAGGCTAACCTAGGCAGTACAGTGGGTTTCAGGCCAGTTTAGCGTAGAGAGTGAAACCTTGTAGGAAAGAAGGAAGAATAACAGGAATAGCCAGAGAAGAGCCAAGCTGGACACGCAAGCAGCATTGGTTATTATTCGCATTTTACAACTGACCCTCTCACATTTAAAAGCAGAGCCTTCTGGGAGATTGCCCAGTTGTGTAAGCGTGAGGACCTAAGCTCACTATCCTAGGCTAAAGAGCTGGATGAGGTGGTATGCATTTGCAATCACAGCACTGGGGAAGTAGACGGGTGGATCTTTAAAGGTCACCAGACAACTGCCTAGCCCAGGTCCCAGTGAGGAACCCTGTGTTAATAAAAAACAAACAAACAAACAAACAAAAAGACCTCTGTTTTCTGAAGAAAAATAATACCCGTCTTTCCTCTGACCTCTACACTCAAGAACACACACACACACATACACACACACACAGCATTCCAGTGCACACTCTAAATATGCCCATTTACATGTACACACACATCTATACCTGCACACACACACATGTACACACACTAAATAAATTATGTTTATTCATTACATAAAATTTTGGAAAATTCCTTTTTATTTGCATCTGCTTTTTTAAGACAACAAATGAAAGGTGTGTGTATTTATGGTGCATGTCCATGTGTCATGTCAGAAGATATTAATTGATCTATACTCACAGCAGCACCATGGTTTCTGGGGTCTTTCTTTCTGGATCTTTCTTCTTCCCTGTCGGTCACAGTGTTACACGCTGCCTGGCACTGCCTTGGGTTAAGTGGCAAAGCCAACAACTCCTTCAAGCATTTGAGCTGAGGAAGTGGAGCCATGTCAAGTACGCAGCACCAGAGGGGCAGCTTAGGGTCTCACACAAGACTTGCCTCCCAAGTTCTAGCTTCCCATGGATCTCCACCATGAGTGATGCTTACCATCACTCTGCTTACCATGCATCACTGCGAATTCTAACAATGTTGGGACAATGTCATTAGGAACATGAAAAGACAGAGAAAGGACTTCCAGGTCCAGTAGGATTGACTCTTGTGGCTATGTCTCCTATCTCTTCTGATGTCCCAGAAGGCAAAGCACAGAAGAACAAAACAGAGCAGAGTGAGAAAGATGAAGGGCTGGGGGGATGGAAGGATGG
This sequence comes from Mastomys coucha, assembly GCF_008632895.1. Lineage (NCBI taxonomy): Eukaryota > Metazoa > Chordata > Mammalia > Rodentia > Muridae > Mastomys > Mastomys coucha. The sequence goes on from NW_022196895.1 coordinate 79,845,858, forward strand.
AGGAATGGGGGATGAGGAAATGGAGGGGTGGGAGGATAGGGGAATGGGGGATGAGGAAACAGAGGGATGGGAAGATGGGGATGAGGAAATGGGGGAATGGGGAATGGGAGGGTGGCAGGTGGGGGATGGGGTGGGAGGACTTGGGGATGGGGGATGGGAGGATAAGAGGATGAGAGGATGGGGGATGGGGTGGGAGATGGAGGATAGTGGGATGGGGATGGGAGGATGAGAGGATGAGAGGATGGGGGATGGGAAGATGGGAAGATGGGGGATGGGAGGATGGGAGCATAGGAGGAAGGAGAATGGAGGATGAAAGAATGGAGAAATGGAAGGATGGGGGATGGGAGGATGAAGGAAATGGGGGTGGGGGAATGGGAGGATGGGGGTGGGAGATAAAGAGATAAGGAAGGAGGGAGAGAGAACAGGAGGTCTGCGGGGTGTTCTGTCATCTCTGGGGGGTTTGAAATATTAATAAAGATCTAGAAGTACATGACACACACAAAAGATCCAGTTCTGTGTCAATCCAGCTAGCTAAGCCAATGAGTTTATTTGAGTCACTTGCAGAAGCATGAATGACTCACAGGTGGCCCACATCACCAAAAAAGTTTCATCCAGGCATGGGTACAATTCAGGAAAGTTAGCCCACTAGGCCCCCATGCCAGCTCTACTGCTGTATACTGTACTCTGCCTAGACTACATGCATCTGAACAGCGATTTCTAGGACCTCAGATGAGGGTCTTCTGACCCTTCCTATCTCCTTCTTACACGGAGTGTTAATACCCCTTCTCTGTTACCATAGAGATGGCTATCACCATCTCTTACCACAACCAGAGCCAGGTATTCTCCACTCCCCTTCATGATGACACAGGTCATGCTACACTGGGGAGAAAGAGGAAATATCTTTTCTCTGGTGGACTGAAAATAGAATTCTTGCAGGCTCGCCGGCTTTACCAGTCATTTCCAGGCACTTAGCTGGGCAGTAGCATGGGAAACTGGGTGGGGTGGCAGCCATCCTTACTGCATCTGTGGTGAACTTAGAAACAGGTGATTAAATCACAGCATTTCAATAAGTGGTAGAAACGAGCACAAACACAGATGACTGGTAAGGGCTGACTGCTCCGTGCAGATAGGAATCCCACGGATATTTGTCAACCAGGAAGAGAAATATGATGTCTTTATTCCACCAGAGGGTCCCTTGAGGCCCGTCAGAAGAACATTGATTCTGGATTAAAATTGAAAGCAATTATAGACCAGAGGAAAAACAAGAAAGCAAAAAGTGAAAAATTGACAGTCACCGCAAATAGAACAGCAGTGTTGCCCTAAGAAAGTCACAGGGTCTGTTCTGGTGCCCATTTTCCACCACGTTCGTGAACTTGCGTTCCTACCCTGCTCAGTGACTCGTTCTGAATTCATTGATTATTTTCGACCACTCCCCTCTTAAGCCCAGGTCAGGTATAAGACCTCCTACCTCTGCCTTTTTGGCTCCATCGTTCTAATATCTGGTCAGTAACCCAGTAACAGGTTAATCGGAGACTCTTCCCGCACTCACGGCCTGACATCCTCCTCACTCTTCATTGCTTCCTGTTGTGATTTGAATATAAATATCCCCTATAGGCTTGTACACGTGTTCCCTAGCTGGTAGTACTGTTGAGAAAGGTTACGGAGGTGGAGCCATGCAGGAGGAAGTGTGTAACTGGGAAGGAGGTGGAGCCATGCAGGAGGGCTAGAGGAAGCAAGTCACTGGGCGTAGGCTTTGAGGGTTGATAGCCTCGGCCCACTTCTTGCCCTGACTCACTGTTTCCTGGAGTCTAGGTGAAATGTGATCCTCCAGTATCCTGCTCCTGCTGCCACGCACCCCTGTCCCACCCCTCTACCCCGCCATCCCCACCCCCACGAGGCTGTGTTTTCCCCACCATGACTCCGTTTCTCTGAAACGGCGGCACACAAGAATAAACCTTCCCTTCCCAACTTGCCTTTTGTCAAGGTATTTGATCATAGCCACAGAAATGACTTGTTTTCTCTGGAAAACTTTCCCCTCCCATCATCTCGGCTGAGATGCTCCCCGCCGCTGTGACTTTTATTCTTCTGCCCTCTACTTGAGGAGGCTTTCTGACTGTGCCGCTGCCATCTTGGGACACTCGCGTGGGCACACCGTCTGACTCCCTGCTTTCCCTGTCCCCTTACTGTTTGTATCAACATCTTGCACGTTTTGTTGGGTTTCTGTCTGTCTTTCCTCAGTGAACTGGGACCTCGCAGGGCAGGGATTCAGAACAATACCATTTACCACTGTGTTCCCAACATCCCCCACAGCATCTGAAATCGGCGCATATTAAGTATGTGTGAACAAATACATCCACTGGATTTTAGGGAATTGACATCATTGAATAATCCAGCTGACGTTGCCCTGGTTCAAGTGGCCCAGGTGTCACCTTACACTCTTCATACCACAAAGAAGGAAATGTTTCTCATATTCTACTTGGCCCTTGGTGAACACTGTTTACACAGCGCGTAAACACAGCCTTTTCCTTTTAAACTTTGGGAATCCACCTGAACAAATTTGTTTGTGGTTGTCGGATATAATGTAAATGTTAGCAACCTCGTGACGTTGCAGCTGACAGAAAGCAGGGTGTAGAAGACGAAATAGAAGCCTTCGTCTATTCATCTTACAAATGGGGCATTCAGGTTGATGGAAGAAGAGTGGCGGCATAGAAGGGTGTTTTGGTTTTTACTTAAAGCCATAAAAGCAGCCGTGAGAAAAACTAAAAGCAAGAACAGAAACACCCAACAATGAGAAGATGCCGGAAGGAGGAGATAAGCTGGAGGAAACTAAGGTCTGCTTTCCAACTGGAAAGCACATTGCTTAAAGAGCAAGTGAGGCTGCTGTCATGAGGTGTCATAAGGCATCAAGGACTTGAACAGGAAAACCACTGATTCCCTTCTCGGTGTGAGGACGGGTGGACAGTGCAGAGTAGTAGACAACTGTGCTTGCCCTTGGCACTCCAGGAAGCAGGACCCTTGAATATAAATATCCCCCATAGGCTTGTGTGCTTGAACCTGTTCCTTAGCTGGCAGTACTGTTTGGAAAGGTTAGGGAGGAGGAGCCGTGCAGGAGGAAGTGCGTCACTGGGCGTAGGTTTTGAGGGCTGCCCCTTCCAGACTCCACCATTTGCTTCAGTACTGTTTTCCTCTACTGGAATGAACCAGGCTCCCCTCTCAGCTCCGGGCGAAGGTAAAAGGGAAGAAAGGACAACAGGTTTCTCTCCTGGATGCCACCCAGAAATTTCACTTTCCCCTAACACCCCATTGGTGACACAGCACTACAGTAGGGCTGCCTTGGGCTGTACTCTTACCTCTTAGGGGAGAAAGGATGGCTGATGAGTAATTGTCAGGCTTTAACACAATGTATAGTATATGTTATGTAAATTACAAACCAAAAATAAGCCTGAAAGTGTATTGATATTTACATTGGTTGTTCACAGTGACTTAAAAAAATGGTTGGTCTTGTTCATGCTGTTCAGCTCGCGGCTCTATAAGCTCTGTGCTGGTGAGGACGAGCTGGCAGAACTGGATGTCTTGGAAATTTTACTGCAGGTTGAAGCATCCCCTTCTTGGCTGTGCCTAATAGCAACACTCACTCTGTGGCCTCATTTGGAAATAGAGTTGTTGCTGCTGTAATTAGTAAAACCAGGACCTTCTGGACTAAGATTCTATGTCTTTATGAGTAGAGAGGAAGGCACAAAGACACAGGAGGAGGCAGATACAAGCACATCAGGAGGATATTGTATTAGACTAGAGATAGAGACATAAGCTAGGAGATGTTGCAGGCACAAAAGTAGATAGATCCCGAGGGCTAAGTGACCCCAGAGAAGGTAAATCTTTATCCCTCACATCTATGAAAAGAGATAGTATCTGCCTAGTTGGCAGGATGTTGGGGATGGAGAAAAGTTTCATTATCTACTAATATAATGTATATGTATTGCCATGACTACACATGTATGTGTGTATATGTCTTTAGAGAGCATACCATAGCCTGAATCATACAAGCAACACCATATTGACTTGTTTTCATGATAAATTACTAAATCCTGGAGGTACCAGATGCATGAAGATGTTCCTTACAGACCTCAGCATTGGTTTAAAAAAAAATCCCCTGTGGACTATTCTCAGAATCTCATGAAAGGGACAATGTACTTACAGGTCTAGGGGCTTCACATGGATTATTTAGCCAGACTTCTTTGCCTGAAACTGATGGTTGCATAGGATCGTTTTCATCCATCCTTGCCTTGGAGAAAGAATGATCCTAGAGGCACATGACAGCAGGTTTCTTGTTTGGAAACTCAAGAAGGGATGTACACTGAATGAGTGATGGGGCCCGAGATGTGCAAAGGTTGAGAGGAGAAAGAGCCCCCCCCACACACACAATCAACATCCTTGTGATAAAACACAACATTTCCTCAAGTTACAAAATCACGTAAACTGAGAATCTTTTTGGACCATATCTTATTAGGCAGAGTGCTTCCCAAGCATCTACAAAGTGCTGGGTTTGATGACCAGCATTACATAAAACACTGGGTGTGGTAGCTTACACCTGTACACCCAGCACTTGGATAGTAGAGCCAAGAGGATCAGAGATTCATGGTCATTACTGGATGTGAAGCCATCTCTCAAGAACAAACACAAATCAACAAGGAGAAGCCTCGGTGGCATGCATCTCTGCTCTCAGGAGAAGCCTTGGTGGCATGCATCTCTGCTCTCAGATCTGTCTCATTTCAGAGGGAACTTGGGAGGGCAGCAGCATCTGTGGCGAAGGCAATGCTTGCTTTCAGAATGAAGAAGGGTATTAGCCATGCTTAGAGCACTGGTCCTGTCTTCATGGGCTTGTGTTCCTGTGCTGTGTACCTTATCAGCAGATGTGACACTTAGCTGTGCCACAGTGCATATTGGGACTCTTGGGGCTCTTAGTTTGGGAGTCTGTAAGAAAAAGTATTGCGCTGGACAGTGGTGGTGCACACCTTTAATCCCAACACTTAGGAGGCAGAGACAGGTGATTTCTGAGTTTGAGGCCAACCTGGTCTACAGAGTGAGTTCCAGGACAGCCAGAGCTATACAGAGAAACCCTGTCATGAAAAACCAAAAGAAAAAGAAAAAGAAGAAGTGTTGCTCCATGTCAATTGTCTATGTTGTATTACTTTTTGTTATCAATCAATGCACCTAGTACCTGTAACTTAAGGGAATAAAGGTTTATTTTTAGCTCATGGCCTTAGACCTAAGTCCTTCGTGGTGGAGAACGCATCATGGAACACAGCCTCCTCAAGGCCAACAGGAAGCAGACAAGAGTGATGCTGGCACTCTACTGCTTTTCTCTTTTCCCCGTGTGTGTGTGTGTGTGTGTGTGTGTGTGTGTGTGTGTGTGTGTGTGTGTGTGTGTGTGTGTGTGTGTGTGTGTGTGTGTGTGTGTATGTGTGTGTGTGTGTGTGTGTGTGTTCATGTGCACACATAAATATACATGCTCATAGAAATATACATTCTAGGCAGAGGGCCTGGCGCCAAGGAAGGCATCAGCAGACACACATGGCCTTCTACTTTTATCAAACCATCCTCCTGCCTACAGAGCACCCATCACCTGCTCCATGATTCCTCTCAGCTGAGGACAGGCAGGAGGGAGGGAGGACTGGGTCTGTAGGCTGCTGGGAAAACAGGGGAGACAATGAGAACAAGGAGTAGCCCCCCACCCCATTTGAGCTATATGAGAACTCCCCAGCCGAGTTGCCTCCATGACACATTGAGGAAATGAAGTACAAATCAGAAGACTCGCTTCTCTCCATAAACCCCACTTATCCTTCTTCTTAACCCTGCTAATATTTACAAACATAATCGGGTCTCTTGCTGCAGTAGTTTGAGTGGGAGTCCCGGAAGAGAAAAAAAAACAAAAAACAAAAAACCAAACAGATACACCAGAACATGGAGGAATCTTCCAATTCTGATAAGGCCAAACTGAAGCCAATGGAGATTCAGGAGAATATTCTGCATTCCAAAGACAAGGCTAAGCAGAAAGAGTAGGGTGAAATTCCCCCAAAGCCTAGACTAGAGGACACCCATCCCCACTTTCTCCCAACTGTACACCTGCAAGGAGGACCCTAGGCACAAGCCGCACTGGGAAGCCAGGCACTCTACACCAACTGACCTGTAGGTCTCTGAAGGGAGACCTTCAATCAGACTGCCAAGTTTGTTTGGTTTGCCCTGGGATATTGAGAAATTATTTATATGACTGATGAAAACAGAACCTATCTCACAGCAATATAGAGAAATAAATAAATGAGTGAATAAATAAATAAGTTCCAGAAACATATTTTTTAAATCTAAGTGCTTGAGGGCATAGTAGAGGCTAATAATATAGAGGGTTATGTGCTTCAAAATTTGCTAACAGGGTTGATTTCATGTTAAGTGTTTCTGTCACAGAAAAAATATGGAACGTACAGAAAGTTCTGGGATGTGCCTGTGTCTTACCTGTATTGGTGTCGATATCCAAGTGTTTGACTATATCCAGAGCTTTTTAATATGCATCAAATATGTGTAGTCTTTCTACTTAGTTATATTTCAGTACAGCTGTTTAAGGGGAATCAATTAATTAACTAATCTGTGTATTACTGGACAGACCTGCCCACCATCTTCTTATATGTATCCATAGAGATGAGACTGCAGGAGTCTGCCAGTGTACATGCAAGTGTGTGCACGTGTGAACACCTATGGGTGCATGTGAATACCTGTGAGTACATGTGTGACACCTGTGTGTGCACGTGTGAACACCTATGGGTGTATATGAATACCTGTGAGTACATGTGTGACACCTGTGTGTGCATGTGTGAACACCTATGGGTGCATGTGAACACCTGTGAGTACATGTGTGACACCTGTATGTGCATGTGTCAGCACCTGTGCGTGGTAGTGTTGGACTGAGCTTGGATAAAAGACTATTCGCATCAGGGATTTTCATTTTCACATACTATTCTATAGATACTATACAAGTTGTAAAAATGAAGAATAGAATGACTTTCATTGATCAACTTGAGGGCTGCTAATGGAAGCATCTGAAAAGAAGATTCCTAGTAGCACTGTCTGAATCGAGGACTGAACTGTGAAGATCACCGCCCCTTGGCATCAAGGTATGCACTGCATTTGGACTCAAGAAAGAAAATCTGAAGAATTATGCAGACAGATCCCAGAGGGTGGCCAGGTTTAGAAAACATGGTGCTGCTTGTTTCTGACTTTATTACCTATAAAAGAACATTTCAAAGGGTCAACCACTCAAATTTATGTGGGCCTAGGGGTGAACTTCCAGGACTGGGAACGGAGTCTCTCCCATAGTTCTCATTATTGTTAATAGTGATTGTATGTTTGCCCTCCACTGGGAACTCCTTGTGTGCATACATGTGAGTATGTGTGTGTTCACATATGTATGCATGCATACAGGTGTTCATACCCCAAATGTTTCTAACCACCAGTACTTGGCAGTACTCCCATCCTGGGAGAAACATTGAGCAGAAGCAGAAGTCTATTTCCCTTTTTTTTTCTTTTGAGACAGGGTTTCTCTGTATAGCTCTGGCTGTCCTGGAACTCACTCTGTAGACCAGGCTGGTCTTGAACTCAGAAACCTGCCTGCCTCTGACTCCCAAGTGCTGGGATTAAAGGAGTGCTCCACCACTGCCCTGCAGTCTATTTCTCAAACAATCTTTCCATTGTCTTTTTGCTGATGATATGTTTTTAGATCAGTCCTGCTGAGGTTTGAAAATCCTTAATCCCAAGGGCAGGTTATGGCCCAAGGAATATGTTATAATTAATGTGTAATACCTGACATATGCAGGGAGCGTGCTATGATCAGTCTTGCCGTAAGAGTCAGTCTGGCTACCACACATATGCCCGTATGTTTGCATGCAAACCTATACAAATATATGCAAATGACAACAGGAACATGTATGCCATATACACAAATAAATAATAAACCCTATGGAATTGTGTGCTTTAAAAACTATAGCCTCTTCTGTATATAGACTACAAGGAGCCAAGCACCTCACTAGGATCACCTTCCCAAGGGTTACTATCCCTAACCTTGAGTTTACAAGAGTTTATCTAGGTGCAGCAACTAGACTAGGTGCAACAACCACACCAGAAGACTGCAGAGACTCAGCGGACCAGCGAGGGGTATGCTGACCCTTGCCTAGTGTCTGTTCACGCATAGTAGTGGACTGTCAAAAGCTTAGGCATTGAGCCTGCAGCCCTCAAGACAACTCCATAAAATAAAATAAACCCTCTTACCATTCAACTCTCTCTTGGATATCGCACATGCTTTATACTTTAAAGAGGAACAGTGACCTGAGCAAAGTGAAAAATGCAGCTAACGGACTATGTCCCACAGAAGTCCCAGAGCACAGACAAAACTCACTCATCCCACACCAGTGAGCCCCAGGACCTCAGGGGCACAGACAAAACTCACCCATCCCACACCAGTGAGCCCCAGGACCTCAGGGGCACAGACAAAACTCACTCATCCCACACTCATCCCACACCAGTGAGCCCCTGGACCTCAGTGGCACAGACAAAACTCACCCATCCCACACCAGTGAGCCCCAGGACCTCAGGGGCACAGACAAAACTCACTCATCCCACACCAGTGAGCCCCAGGACCTCAGGGGCCTTTGGCTTCAGCATTCAAAGCAGTAGGGTTATAAGTGTGTCAACATACCTGGCTTAATTTAAATTTATTTTCAAACTGATAAATTTAAAAGTATATATTTATAGGGTCATATATAAGATTTTATATGTTGAACTACTAAAATCAAGCCAAATCTATTTATCTCTTCAAATATTGTTTTTTATGGTAAAAACTCTCAAATCCTTTCTTTTACCTTCGTGAAACATGTACAGCACATTACTATTCTCCACAGCAATCACCCTTCTGTACAGTAGGACTCTAGAACACCTTGTTCCTTTCTAACTGTAACTTAATACCCATCAATCAACATTTTCTCAGCCCCTTCTTTTTGATACCAAAAAGATTGATACTTTTTGATACTTTAGTATCTACCATTTGACTCTTCACTTCAGTGAGGTCAACCTTCTCAGACTCTGTCATTTCAATGGCATGCTATTTGATTCTTTGTGCCTGGCTTCTTCCATTTAACACAGTAATCTCCTGTTCCATCCATGTTGACACAAATGCCAGGATTCTCTCTCTCTCATTCTCTCTCTCTCTCTCTCTCTCTCTCTCTCTCTCTCTCTCTCTCTCTCTGTGTGTGTGTGTAGTATCTGGTACCATATACAAACCACCATCTTGATCCATCCATCTACTGATAGATTCAGGTGTCTCCTTCCATTCTCGGCCATGGTGAACTGTGTTGCAATGAACAACTGACAAGAAAGGTGCTTTTCTCAGGTTTCAGATAATCTGAGAATTTCCAGAGATGGGGGTGTATACCGTTTGATGTACTCCATGGAGTGCTCTGGGTCCCTCATGTGGGACCTACTCACGAGTTGTCCCAGAGCTTTTACTTGAATGCAGATGACAGTTTTCTTTCATTCGAGCATTTTGGGGATTCCATTTCATTAACTGTCACAACATCCTTCTTAGGCTGCCATCTACCCTGGTGACTGGGGAGGGAAAGGTGGGGCACATGAAAGTTAGATTACTAGATTTCAGGGAGGTAAGAGGACTCTGCGTCTTACATAGCAATGAGTTTTCAGAGACGAGCATAAAATTTCAATTTTCTACATTTTAAACTGTCTCAACTACTATTTTATTATATTGAACTGTTAAACCTGAATGGAAATAGATAAATGGTTTTCTTTAAAACTATTGAATAATAAATTATAGCTAAGTTGAAAAAAGAATACTCTTGAAGTTGCATTGCAGAATCTATCTAAGAGATGTCAATAAGTCCAGGGGGGGGGGGGGTGTTTGCTAATTTTAAAAGTCAAGACAAAGTTGGAAGGTTCTCATTTTTTTTTCCTAATTTTCTACAGAGATCTAGTACGGCATTGCCATGGGGATAGATATATTGATCAATGGACAAGAGTAAAACTTCATGCAATTCCCAGAAGATTTTGGCAGTGATTCCAACCCCACGCAATGAGGATAGGTCACTCTCTTCAGTGTGTAGTATAAGACCAATAGGAGGCCATATGCTGTCTAGAAGAAATTAACCTTTGTCATATAGCATATGAAAATTAACTCAGGGTGAGCCACACACAGAGACATGAGAGTTAAAACTATAGAACTCTTAGAAGAAAACACGCAGAGATGACAGTGGATCTTAGATAGAAGACATGAGCAAACATTTCCTGAGAGACAATGTAATGATCAGTGATGCATGAGAACATGGCCAATGTCACCAGTGGTCACGGAAGGCAAAGCCCAGCCACTGTGAGCTATGCTTCCTACCCACTTGTATAGCCATGAACAAACACAATGAACAATTACAGGTGTTCATGAAGATAAGAAGATGGAATCCCTGCGGACTATGGATGGGTGTGGATGGTGCAGTGTAATATTAATTATATTGGTAGATTGTCACGTGCTGTTTGAGCTCACTGAATCTGACTCCAGATGTGGGGTTGGCCACCTCATTGAAGACCCTAGATATCCCCTAAGAGCTCCTGTGTGAAGATGGGCTACCCACAAAGTCTATGACAGTGAAGAAAGGGAACAGCAAACATAGCAAGAGTCAAAGCAGCTAGATGGTAAACCATGCCTGCGATGGGAAAGCAAAACTGGAAGCCCAGCCAAGATGAGCTCAGGAGGAAGCCTCATCAGGGCTCCAGCTGGCAGCTCTAACGGGGCATCCCCAATCCGTATCTGCTGGATGTCGGACTCTCCAGCAGGAACACAGTTGACTGCCTTCACAGGGCTTCCTCAGCCAGTCTCTGTACTGACTGGGTTTTGTGTATCAACTTGACACAAGCTGGAGTTATCCCAGAGAAAGGAGCCTCCCTTGAGGAAATGCCTCCATAAGATTCAGCTGTAAGGCATTTTCTCAATTAGTTATCAAGGGTGGGAGGCCCCATTGTGGGTAGTGCCATCTCTGGGCTGGTAGTCCTGGGCTCTATAAGAAAGCAAGCTGAGCAAGCCAGGAGAAGCAAGCCAGTAAGCAGCATCCCTCCATGGCCTCCGCATTAACTCCTGCCTCCAGGTTCCTACCCTATGTGAGTTCCTGTCCTGACTTCCTTTGGTGATGAACAGCAATGTGAAAGTATAAGCTGAATAAATCCTTTCCTCCCCAACTTGCTTCTTGGTCATGTGTGTTTTGTGCAGGAATAGAAACCCTGAGTAAGACAGAAAATTAGGTGTAGATTCCAGACATTAAAACAAGAAGCTGTAACATTGAAGTTGCCTTGGAAACTCCAATATTTTTGAGATGCTAGGGCCGCGGGCTATCTGCTGAGGAAAGCTACTAACATGGAGAGGAACCAGCCCAGAAGAAAGAACTTTATTGCAGTCAACACAGATGAAAAAGCAGTTGGAGATCTGAAGACTGCTTTGACATCAGACATGGACATGCAGAGTTTGGAGTTCGCCCAGCTGGTTTCCTGTCTTTCTTTGGGGATTACAGCTAAGTGATTGGATGAATCTCAGAAGAGACCTTGAGCTTTCAACTTTTAACATTGTTGAGACTGCTATAGACTATGGAGAAATTTGAAGTTGGACTAAATAAATCTTGCATTATCCTATGTTTAGGTATGGTCCCCATAGACTCATGTTTGAAAAAGCCTATGGGGGCCAGGGAGTGGAATGTGATAGTTTGTATATGCTTAGCCTAGAGAGTGACACTATTAGAAGGCATGGTCCTGTTAGAGTAGATGTGTCACTGTGGGTGTGGGCTGCCTGGAAGCCAGTCTTCCACTAGCAGCCTTCAGATGAAAATATAAAACTCTTAGTTCTGCCTGCATCATGCCTGCCTGGATGTTGTCATGGCCTCACCTTGATGATAATGAACTGAACCTCTGAACCTGTAAGTCAGCCCCAATTAAATGTTGTCCTTTATAAGAGTTGCCTTGGTCATGGTGTCTGTTCACAGCAGTAAAACCCTAACTAAGACAGTTTCTGCTGGACTTTTGCAGATATAATTTATATCTGTGTATATTTTTTCTACATGCATGTCTGTCCATTGTATTCATACTTTATGCCCTAGGAAACTGAAGGAGAGGTCTGATCCCTGGAACTGGAGTTACAAATGGTCAGAAGTCACAGCGTCGGTGCTGGGAACCAAACCCAGGTTCTCTGCAAGAGCAACAAGTATTCCTAGCCACTGAGCAGTCTGTTGAGTCCCAATTCTCCTGAATATTTTGAGAACATGATGTCATTTTGCTGTCTGTCTGACTGACTATATGTTCTTTTACTTTGGCTTGCTATATACTTAATGAACTAGCTCACTTGTTCAAAACCAAAAGTGTATCCATCATAGATCATTCTCGGGACTGCACAGAACATATAGACATGGTGGAAAATGTTTTGTTGGCTCCTCAGAAAGTTCTACTCTAAGTTTATATCCAAAGAAATTAGAATTTGGAACTCAAATAGTCACGTGTACACCAATGTTCACAAAAGCTTTAGCCACACTGTTTGAAATATAGGAACAAGTCACATCTGCACTGAATGAATAAACACACCACCATTGCACGAGAATGTGCAAGCATGTGTGTGTGTGTGCGCGCACACACACACACACGCACACACACAAACCAGGAGAGTTTGTCATATACCACAACATAATGAACCATGAGGATATAATGCTAAGTGAAAAAAAGCCAAGCCCAATTAATAAATGCTGTATGTTTCCATTATAGCTAACCATATATAAGTCACCTAGCTTGGTCAAAATCATTTACATAAAAGTAAAGTGGTGGTTTACAGGGAGCTATGAGGTGTGAGAGTTAGTATTTGGTAGGTAGAAAGTGTCAGTTTGGAAACTTGGGAAAGTTCTGAAACTGGATGATGGTAATGATAATATAGCAGTATACATAAACTTAATGTCACTGAACTGCATGCTTTAAAATGACTAAGCCTTATGTGTTACTGTGTTTCTTGTTTTTGATTGTCAAGTTGATACAACCTAGCTAGAATCACCTGGGAAGGGAGTCTCAATGAGTGACTGCATGCATTTGATTTGCCTGTATGTATATTTAGGGATGGATTTTCTTAAGACATTAATGCATGAAGATCCAGCCCACTGTGGGTGACTTCATTCCCTAGGTGGTGTGGGGATGTGTAACTCTCTTAAGGATACTAAAAGCAATCTGAGTACAAGCAAGCAAGCATGCAATGCATGCATGCATTTCTCTGCTCCTGTGATATGATCTGAGCAAATGTTGTAAGTCCTTACCACCTTGACTCCCTGCTATGATGGACTATAACCTGGGCTTGTGAGCTAAAATAAACCCTTTCTCTCTTAAGTTGCCTTTTGTCATATTTTCTTACAACAACAGAATTGAAACTATAACAGTTATAATATTTATGTATGTATGTATATATGTATGTATGTATGTATGTATGTATATATGTATATATGTATGTATGTATGTATGTATATATGTATATATGTATGTATGTACATATGTATCTTGCCACAAAACAAATAAATAAAACCTTAGCCAAATACGGTAGTTCATAGTGTTTACTGAGAAGTCACCATTAAAGCCTGCTACAAAGAAGGCCTCTTTAGCCTAGCGATTCTTAAAGCCAGTTGATCAGAGAACCATCTCATGGCTCATATATTACGAGCCCCTTCTCCTGAGCACTGACTGGTATGGGGAACACAGTTTCAAACACTGCCTTGATGAGATTTTACCATCAAGCCAGATTCCTTTGGGCATCAGCGTTGTGGATTTGGCTTAACACTTGTATTATGTTAATTGAGTCTCCAAGATTGGCAGAGATCCACATGTAAGATGCTGAGGGTCCCTGACCCCAGTTGATTTCGATTGGTAGATAAAGTTGCCAGCAGCCAAGGCCTGGGTAGGGAAACAGGTGGAACTTTAGAACTTGTGGGCAAGGGGACTAAAAGAGGAAGTAGGATTGAGAATTGCCATGCTGAGAAAAGGGAAGGACCAGGTCTGAGGAGGACAGAAGAAAGCGCAAAGCTCCAGATGCCATCCTCCCCCCTCCACACACACACACCACACACACACACACACACAATGTCTACGGTCGAGGGCAACAATGATGGAATATGGATTTTAGTAAGTAATAACTCAGGAAGGGTGGAGGGACACAAGGATGTTTGGAGTAGCCCAACCATTGAGCTGATTAAGGCATATTAAATATAAGGCTCTGTGTGTGTGTGTGTGTGTGTGTGTTTCATTTGGGAATCCAGAATATTGGGGAAATATCGAGGAACCAACTACTGCAACACATCAAATTTGAAGCAGAATGAAATATTTGTATATAAAGGTGATTTTGAAGAGCAGAGAGAAAAAAAATTAACAAGGGGAGTCTGGGCTTGGGAAGAAGAAAACCTCCTCTTGTCCTGAGGACACCCTCTCCCTTTGTCTTGCATCCCTCATCAACAGGTAGGAGACATCCTCCCTGAGGACAGAGCATCAGCAGTGCCCTACATCCCTGAGAGCAGCTGAGCAGAGCCTGCCTGGGGAGTGAGGAACTGGCAGATTCTGGGGAGGACCTCCAGCTGGGCTTCCCTAGCAGAGCATCCCTGAGGCCTTGCCGGATTCCTGATGGGTTCCCTCTCCAGCCAGCCTCCCCATGGATTCTAAATCCACCATGAATCTTCTGGGAAGGGCATGGACTTCAGATACCAGACTTACTGCCCCTAGGTACTCGGAGCCAATTGTTTCTTTCCTTCCGAGTGCCCTGCGAGCTCAGCATCACCCTAATACTGCAGTCATTCGTAACTGTGAGGCCATGTGTTCTCCTTCAGAAGTAGGGATTTCTGGGAGAGAAAAGTTAACGGGAGGAGACGCCCTTTCTAGTGGGCAGCAGAACTCTGCAGCCAGACCCAGAACAATTGGAGCATTGGCAGTCCAAGCCTGTGGTTCCCACACAGATGCCACAGCGTGCCTGGTCCCCGAAGAGAAGAGAACTTGATCTCATCCCAGTAGGGCTCCCAGGAAACCCTGCAAGTGGGGCGGGTAACCCTGTGCCTCGTGCTTTCTCTGCCCTCCGCCTTCCTGTGTTATCATTAGCTTGCATCTTCCACTTAGCAACTTCGTTGCTACATTGGCCTTCTACGAGTGCACCTAGGTGGGAGCCTATTGACACAGGTGGAGGATGATGAGGGGCTTGTATGGTCGCTCTGCCACGGGCATCCAATTAGTTACTCGTGAGGACGTTCACTAGGCACACTCCATTCACTTGTACCAGAGTATGCCTCCAGCTGGAAGCAATGCCTCCTCTCTGTCTCCTCACGCTTGCTCTTTCCCCCTTCCTGAGAGGAGTTCCTTCCCATGTCTTTGTCATCAGCTGCTCCAGGCACCCCACTGTCCGCTTATTTCACAAGCACTTCGCTCTCCAACAGTCGCCTCTTTCAACAGCAAAACCTAATGGAAACAAATTCAGTCCAAGGGTCAATTATGGGCTTATTTTCATATTTATGGACTGAATACTTTCCCCTAAAAGACGCTAATGATAGCCTAAGGGACAAACTAATCAAAACACCAGCCAAGAGCAGAGGAAAGGGAAGCGTCAGCTTTGAAACGCTCCCGCAGCCCACCCCGCACGCGCCTGCCTCCTTCCCAGGTCCCACTTCAACCTCCCCCACCCCCCCATGAACACTTTTAAAATATCTTGACAAAAATCAGTTTCTTCACAGAGGAAGGCTTACTGTTCGCTTCCTCCACTGGCAGAAATAATAACATCGGACAAATAACTCCTCCTGCTTGGGGCCTCTAGATGTTGCAGCCATCAGAGCCTGGTGAGGGTCACACTTGGATGTGACATCTCAGGGACATATGAGACAATCTCTCACCCAGGCTTGGTGACATATGTGGTACCAGGAGAACCCTGAATGACAAGCTCTGACTTAGCCACGCTGGCAGCTAAGCCCCAGTTAAGGAGCACCACACACAGAGTTGAGACCACCACCACTGACTTACCCCCTCAGCTAGGTGATTTTTATCAGAGTATTCTGGGGATTCCTGGATTTCTAACAATTCAACAATCTCATTTATTTAGCTGGAGTATAGTTATATTATAATTACAACTGTTTGGCAAACCAACAAATACCAACATGGAAGAGGTATCTGTAACACGTAAGATCTAAAGTCTGGGTTCGCAGTGGATGTTTAGTAGCCCCTTATTTAACTGTATGTGGATGTGTGTGGGGGGGGGGTGCATCCACATGCTTGTGTGAATGTGTGCTTATATGTGTACATGTGCATATGTGTATGTGCATGTGTGTGAGCGCATGTGTGGAGGCATGTGTGTGTATCTTGTATGCAAGAGCATGTGCGTATGTGCATCTGCGTGAAGGCAAGAGGTCAACCTCAGGTGTCATTCCTCAGACGCCATTCTCCTTATTTTTGGAATCAGGGTCTCTCATTGAGATCATATGCTTCCGAGGAGTAGGTGCACCTGCTGAGCCTGTGAGCAAAGAGGCCCTACAGAACTGGCGATCTGTAGAAGGCTGTTGATGGCCTTGATGCCTGTGGCAGTTGGGTGTGGCTTAGTGCAATGCAAATAGCATAGAAGAGCAACAGAAAGAAGGAAGAGTCTTCACTCTGCTGTGAAGACGCGGCGTAAGGTCCAAAGTTATACTCCTGTAGACTGTGGTTTTGTTGTCACCAGAAGTGGCTCTCAGCAGCCATTGCTGGATGTGACAGCAGCATTGCTTGGAGCATGACGTCCCCTTCATGAAGAACAGACATTGAAGGTTGTTTTGTAATGAACTAAATCTATATTCATGCTAATTAAAGAATAAAGAGTACATGAGAAGATTTTCATGAGCAGACCTTGGTGACAGGTTGGTGGACCGTAGAAAGAATGACGAAAACCAAAGTAGGTGACAAGCTAAGATTAGAAACGACTCAAACAGCTGAGACACCCAACTGCAGACAACTGATGGAGAGGTTAGGGGCTTGAGAGATCACTCAGCAGCTGGAAGCCCTTGCCATACAAGGCTGGCAACCTGAACTCTGGCCTTCAGAAACCATGAAAACCTAACTGGATGGAGTGATGTCCGTGTCTATGATTCCTGTGCACCCAGTGGGAAGGAGGGAGGCAGAGACAGGACAATCTCCAGAAGCCTAGGCTATGAAGTAACAATAGACCCTACCGCAAACAAAGGAGAACAGTGAGGACTGGCTCCAGAAGGCAACACACACACACACACACACACACACACGGTGGGGGGTGGGGGGGACAGAGGGAGGACTGGCTCCAGAAGGCTCCTCTGTGCTCCGTATGCCCTATATGCTTGCACCTGCACCCACATTCAGGAACAACACACACACACACACACACACACACACACACACACACACACACACACGGGGGACAGGGAGGGGTGGCGCAGAGGGTGAGAGACTTGCACATCAGACACAGGCACAACCAGTGGAAACGATCAACACATTTGGAGAAGGGGATCATCATTTCCCTGGTGTGTCAGCTCAGGTCCCTCTAGCTGAACCGTGGCAGAAAGAGTGTATGGTCTTCCCTGCTGGACGCCAACTCTCCCATCTACTAGCTTCACCCTCAAAGCCAGGGGAAACCACGGACTTCCCTGGCCCTGGCCCATTCCAACCCAAGGGGGAGGAGCCTGAATTCACATCAGGGCCAGATACAATTAACAAGATTTGGTGAGACTTTGGTGGACGTAGGGCAGAGTCCAGCTCCCCCATTTATTCTGGTGGGCTCCCTTTAGAAATCATCAGACCCTGACTCCTAAGAACCAAAGCTAGAATCCTGCTAAAGGGCAAAATGCTTCTGCTGGAGTCTACAAAGGCCAGCAAATCCTCCTGACCAACACAACCGCTCATCTAGCTCTCCTGCCCAGCTGCTCACATTGCAGTCCTCATCCGGAAGTCAAGAGCGGGCAGGAGGTACAGCTGGCGACAAAGTGGTAATACTTACCCACAGTTACCTATTTTCTCCAGCAAGACTCCATCAACCTCCTAAAGGTACCATAACCTCTCCTCAACATAGCGCCACCAGCTGCGGATCGAGTGTTCAAACACATGAGGCAGTGGGCAACATCTCACTCAGAGTACACAGGTGCCCGATGATGCTAAGCATCAGACATGCACAGCACACACTCTTTAACTGAGAACAGAACACGTGTGGGCAGAGGGAGCTGGCTGGCTCCAGTGAGCCTTAAGAAGGACAGGCATCCTGAGCTATAGCTTTCTGGCCTGCCCAGGCTCATCAGCAAGCGAAGAATTGATTCTGCAAGGAGAAAGGCCGACCCCACTGCCACTGGTCTTCCAAATCCACCACAGGACAAGAGACAAAGGCAGGGAGAGCACCGCACACTGACAGGATGGAGCAACTGAGTCTGAAGACAGCAGGGCCTTTCTCTTCGCAGCACAGGCTTCAGGTCTCTGGCTTGGAACTGCATGTGATGAGACTTGAGAGAAGGTGGGACGGCGGGTGCGAAATGATCTGATAGCACGGAAAATGGTTGTTAGAAGGTGTTGGCACTCGGAAAACAACACATCTCTTTCCCGTTGGTGTCAGCTCGAGCCTTCGCCCAGATACCGTGCTCCCGTTTAGAATTAGAGCTGATAGTAAACGCAGCACGCACTCTGACACCCGCCCTCTCTTCACACAACACTGAATCAGTGAGAGCCTCCTGTCTTGCAGGCTCTGCTGGGTTTCTCTTCTTGTTTCCTCTTATTTTTAATTGACAAATGATCATTGTGTATATTTAGGGGTACGATGTGATGTTCTGACGCATGTATGCATCATAGAGTGAGCAAATGAGGTTACTTAACATATCCATCACCTGTCTGTTTACTGGTGTGTACACATTCACATATCCCTCATTTGTGTGTGGGCACGTGTGTGCGCACATGTGTGCGCACGTGGGTGCACATGTGGAGCCATAGTTAAGCCACTGAAGCTGTTCCCTATGGGCTGCTCACTTTGGTTTTTTTGAAACAGACTGGGATCAGGGAGTCACCAATTAGGCTGAACTGGCTGGCCAGCAGACCCCACAGATCTCAGTGCTCTCCCCTTTTCAGCGCTGGGATTCCAAGTGCACACTACCATGAGCAGTTTTATGTGGATTCTGGGAATCCAACTCAGGTCCTCATATGGGCATGGCAGGCATTTGCCTATTGAACTATCTCCAGAACCTTCACACACACACACACACACACACACACACACACACACACACACACACACAGAGAGAGAGAGAGAGAGAGAGAGAAAGAGAGAGAGAGAGAGAGAGAGTACATGATATATGTATATGAAGAAAACAAAATACTACTTGGCTTTTTTAAAGTGGGAAATTCTGTCACTTGTGAAGATACAGATTAAGCCTGAAAGCATTACAGTGAGTAATGTAAGCCAAGCACAGGGGAACCATGTGAAACTTGCATGTGGAAGCTAAAGGATCAAACTAAGACAGGTAGAAGGATGGAGAATGGAAGAGGGTAGACACAATAAGGGAAGCACTGCTGTATACTTTTTACTTAATTTCTTTCCTAAAATCACATAGCATGGGTGCATATACATACAGATACACACACATGCACACACACACATGCATGCACACACACAGGCAAAAATAATTCTGGATGTGCTCATGATTAAGGATTGGGCTTTATTCACAGCCCAATTTTGTGTCACTAAAGTTTACAAAAGGTGAATGACAATTGACGCGACCCTGGCTTCTCTTCTGGAAGCCTCTGTGGGGATTTTCCTTGCTCTTGTGGGCTCAGAGGGCTGGGAAGAGTAACACCTCTCCCTCCGGAAGATTGGCTAGGACATGTTTCTATGCTCCCAATCACCACTCTTGGTGCTGCAGCCTTGACTAGCCCATCTCTATTTGCTAATCCCTGCTTTCTCCTGTCTTCCTACCCTCCATTCTCCACTTCAGACCTCTCAAACTCTGTTCCCATGTCAATCAATGAGCACGGTGACGTTGAGCAGCAGTTTCTTTTGTCCATCTGCTTGTTACATAAATATAAGCGCTTTGGAGCACATTGATCCCTTGTCCAGGAAAAACTCTCATCTGTTCTTTCATATCATCACTTTCTTTCTTTGTTTCTTTCTCTTCTTTCTTTCTTTCCCTACTTCTTTTTAAAATATGCTCAGAGGAAAAGCTGAAAAGGTGTGCATGTGCCCCCCATGTGCATGTGTGTCTATGTGGGTGCATGTGTCATGTGTACTCATGTGTGTGTGCATGTGTGCCTATGTGTGTGTGCATGTGTCATGTGTACTCATGTGTGTATGCATGTGTGTCTGTGAGGGTACATGTGTGCCCATGTATACATGCATGCATGTGTGCCCTTGTATGTGTGCATGTATCGTGTGTACTCGTGTGTGTGCATGTATGCCCATGTGTGTATGCATGTGTCATGTATACTCATATGTGTACATGTGTGTCTGTATGGGTATATGTGTGCCCATGTATACATGCATGCATGTGTGCATGTGTCATGTGTACTCATGTATGTGCATATGTGCCCATGTGTGTGCGTATATGTGTGTCCATGTGGGTGTGCATGTTTACCCATGTGTGTGCCTATGTGTGTATGCATGTGTGTCCATGTATGTGTAGATGTGTGTCTATGTGTATATGTATGTGTGCCAATTTGTGTTTGTGCATGTGTGTTCATATGGGTGTGCATATTTGCCCATGTGTGTTTCCATATATGTACATGTGTACCCTTATGTGTGATATGTGTATATGTATATACATGTGTGTGCATGTGTATGTGCATGTATGCCCTGTGTGTATGCATGTGTGCCCTTATGTGTATGAGTGCATGTGTTCCTATGTGTGTGTACATGTGTGTACATGTGTGCCCATGTGTGCGTATGCATGTATGTCCATATGGGTGTTCATATTTGCCCATGTGTAACTTCATGTGTGTCCATGTGTGTGTCCATGTGCATCCATATGTATGTGCATGTGTGTTCAAAGGAGAGGGGGTTGAAGAGAGAGAGAATTACAGAGCACCAGGAATTATCTATGCATAAAGAAATTCGAGAGAATGTTCCCAGAGCAGCCGAAGCCCATCTCCCGAACAATGACGACAGCTCCTCATTTTCGACAACAATAGAGGGCACGTAGGAGTCAGCTCATTAGAATATCTGCGGCTCCTTTCTGTTCTCTCTGCATTAAGCCCCCATAATGTCAGTTGTCACTTATTAATGACAATTAACTAGTAATCAGCAGTGAGACTCTTCGAGGTGGTCTTTGCCTGACAGGTGAAGAAAGAGAACACAGCGTAGTGCCACACAGTGACATGGAGCCTTCAAAGGGAGCACGGCATTTCCATAAATTATTTCAGAAAGAGTTTTCTTTTATACATTCTCTCTAAAGCTTAAAGATCTTTAACCCTAGACAGGCCATGTTCCAATTCCCTTTTGCTGATGTTTTCTTTACCAACTGACATACCAAAACCATCTACAACTGTCAGGTCTGGATCCTTCCAATTGCTTAGTTTAATTTTTACCATCTGTGGCATATCAGTTGTGCCCTGTCCACCAAACATGCATTACCTCATGGTCCTAGACCCAGCACCACTTTCTCCAAGCCAATGTCCATGCGTAGTCTTGGTCACGTTTGCCATGATGCACAGCTATGCCTGTTGCTCTCATCAGATGCTCCATTGGATCAGTAGCTTGGTTCCAGCTTCGTTCTTTCTCTCTTCTTCTCTCTCCTTGGTGACCACTCACTTTTCTTTCCTCCTTCCACTGCAAGTGACAGAATGCCACCATGAACTTAAAAAAAAAAAAATAACAATGGTCATGGTGAACACTGCCTCACAATCCAGGGCTCTCCAGCCTGTCTGACTTCTCTATGATTCTGTTCTCCTAACTCTCAGATGCTCTGCCATTCTTAGACTCTCTCCACTCCTCTCCCAAGCTTAACGCATTAAAGACAAAGTAAACATAGTTATCCTGGTGCAGTAAGAGCTGTCCCTAAAGGTCGCACTCTCCAGGGTGCTTTGGATCTGGAAAAGAAAATGTTTCTGCATTCTGGGGTTTGAGGAGTTAGGGGAGGGTGTTGTAGAGAGCAACTGCTCTATCTGACACTCAAAGCCAGTCTCTCTCTTCCTACGGCAAGGACTGGCCATGGGATCAGAAGACACTTGGCCCATGTGGGTTATCAGTTGAGGAAGCACTTGCTCTCTACAGCACCTTCCCCTTGACCCCCGACCCCAGAATGCAGAAGCATCTTATTTTCCTGATCCAAAGCACCGTGGATAGTGTGGCCTTTAAGGACAGCTCTTACTGCACCAGGATAAATAGTTTACTTTGTCTTTAACGCACTAAGCTTAGGAGAGGCCAGCTGTGCCCTTGGGGAGAAACATGAAGGAATGAACACATCCCACTAGGATCTGCCAGAATTGCATCAAGCAAGCTTATTGCCAATTTCACACCGAAAAGACTTTTTTAAAAGTTCATGCATCTATTCATGTCAAAACAATGCAGTGAGATCATTCTCCTAGCATGGAAACCATTGGCAAAGGGGGGGGGGGGTACTTCGAACCCAGCTTGGAGATGGCCCACTTCCCGTATCCCAGGCAGGATCCACTTCTCCAACACAGCTGCTCAGTGGAACTCAAAACTCTGACTTCATTTTTATGGATACACATTTTAAGGAAAGTAAGAGGTAGGTCACCTGGTAACTCTTTTATAAATCCATTGCTTCCCTTTGAGCAGTGTAGAGTTGGGAAACTGCACCTGTGCCACACTTCTTTGTTTTGTTGGAAGGATTTTGTTAGGAGGGTATTACAATGCTTCCATGACAACAAATAAGATGCCATTTATTGCCAGGTTCCAACTATCTACCCAGAACTAAAGGGGAATGTTCACGTGAGTTTAAGAATGCCCTCATCATGTGAAGAACTACTATTTAAATGTCCTTGGTTTTTAAAAATTATTTTTCACAGCCGTCTGTCATATAAACACAGTCCTTTTATTCTGACTTCCTCTTGAAAATGACTTCAGATTTTAATGCCACCAGTTTCTAATCATTGGGAAAAGAATGGCAGAAAAAAAAAAAAGAATGAGCCCCCAACCAATGCACCAGACACAGAATGAGAGGTAGCCACTCGTTCCACCAATCCACAAGCCAAGGGCTCACAGTCCTACTCAGGAAAAGCCCCTTGAGCACATGTGTGGACCCCCGCAGATTCACACTGACGACTTGTGGACTCCATGTCTTTCATGGAGCAGGTACAGGGAAAGAACCAAGGGGACAATCCACTGCTTTGAAAGTGAAAAGTAGGTCTATGTTGAGTAAGCATTTTACAAATGACATACAGGGGTTTGAAGCACTAGTCTCTCTCAAGTTAACAAATAGGAACATAACCACAGAATCTGACCTCTGTTATTTTAATATTTAAGATTTAAAATTTGATGTTAGTGATTTATTAATAGTTAATCGATATAAATTGGGTAAAATATCATGAAACGTATAAAGAAAGCTGTCCCTTAGAGGGCTGCAGAGATGGATAAACCAGGAAAGTGTCTGCCATGCACGCACGAGGACCTGAGTTGCCTGGCACCCACAGCAGTACCCAGCTGTTATACTGAGAGGTGGATGTAGATGGCTGGAGCTCAGCCACTGTAGCCAAACTGATGAACTCCAGGTTCAGGGAGAAGCGTTGTCTTGAGAAAAGTAATGAACACAGGAAGAGAGTTACCTTGACCTCTGCCCTCCACAAGGGTGAACATACACATCGCACATGTGCGAGCCCGTGCACACAAACACATACAAAGAGTATCTGCTGCATCACTTTATCCTATCCTGATCATAACACATTTAAAAGTCTCCTTGATTTTGCTGTGCTAGAGTCTACGTTTCGCACTACATATTTTTGGTGTATTTTAAAGAGGAAGGAAATTCTTAATGTCCAGTCTGTGAAAACCTGAGAAACCACTCTAAAAAAGAAAAGTGAGTTAAATCGTATTAAAAGGAGAAAATTTACTGATGAAAAAAAAGGGGGGGGGGTGTTTTCCTGTTGGGACTGATTGGTACTTTGTGTCAGCCTACTGGGAAAGCCAGCTGAGTCGGAGTCACCAGAACACGGTTTATGCAGGATGGGGTTTCCTCCTTGTTTATCTATTTAGAAACTGGTGCTCCCAATATTCCCCATCCCTAGTCCCTGGCTAATAATGGACTTTTTGGTCAAACAAGTTCTCAAAGAAAACTGTCCTGGAATGGTAGTGTTGTTTATAGCGCTTCATACTTTAATACATGCTAAATCCATCTCTAAGATGTGCCTCTCCCCAGGCAGAAGCTTCCTACCTTTTAGAGCTTCTGTTTAAATGTGAAGGAAGCCACGTAACAAAATGTGGTCATATGTGACACCTGGTCACGGAAGTGGTCTGCCTCAGTTTACCACTTGATTGTGAATTTTGTTTTTTGTTTTGCTAACATTAAAGGTTAAATACATGTAGATCATAGGATTCTCAACTTCGCTTCCTATGAGCAGGTTGGGCTGGTTGGAAGTAGTTCAGAAGTAGTCTCTTGATTGACGTGGAGTTGTTCAGAGTAGGTTGTTGGGGTTTTAGTACTAGGGACTGAACCCAGGGTCTGAAATATGCTGGTCAAGTATGCTTTCAATGAACTAAAATCCAAGCCGACTTTTTAATTTTTTATTTTTAGATAGCATTTAACTAAGTTGCTCTTGAACTCACTCTATAACTCACAAAGTCTTAAAATTGTGATCTTGCCTCAGTTTTCCACGTAGCTGGGATTACAAACCTAAGCCACCAAGCTCAGTTTACCGGAGTTTTTGTTGCTTTGTTTTTAAATGATTGTTACTGTTGCTATTTGTGTTCTCTTTGTTTGTCTGATTGATTGTTTTGTTTGAGACAGAGTATCTTTTTGTCCAGGCTACCCGCCCTACGGTGGAACAGAGAAGGACCTTAGACTTCTGATCCTCCTGCCTGTACTTTCTGTATGCTAGGGTACCCGCACACCCAGTTTGTACAGGGATGACATTGGAATCTGGGGCTTGGGGAAACTAGATTAGCACTCTGCCAACAAATGAGATGTGGTAAAATAGAAATGGGTGCCTGAGATTAAGACAGTTGACCACAAGCTAACCCTTAGTCCCAGGTGAGCAAGGTAACTTGGGAGTGCTTTTTCTTTCATTATTGAGGTGTCTGTAAAGCTAATTGCCTGAATTTAAAATCCACCTGAAAACATGTCTAAAGCAACGTGTGTTTATGCATTTCCTTTAGATAGCTTCAATAGGCAATAAATACTCTCAACGAAGATATTGGTAGACAATTTGTAAAAATACCCAAAATATATATTTTTTAAATCCTCCCCTATGTAGAAAGCAGGGTGGAGCAGGACAGGCTGTCTTTGGGCTAGCTCAATAAGTTTGCCTGTGGGTGACCTGACCACATATTTCACTGTGGGATATCTCAATTCTAAGTATTGGGGTTAAAGGTGGTGACCAGAACTATTTACAAAAATATTAAGAGGAATAATGAAAGTCTAAAAATGAGCCTAGGGGTTGCTTTTAAAATTTTTAACAATTAGGGACTTGCTTGTGTTACAGCATATCCCAATAAGATTTCAAATAATCGGTATTTAAAAGAATCAGGAACATAAGAATCAATCCATTAACTATTGAGGTAGAAAAACAAGGAATTGTGTTTATTGTGATCTCTATTTTGTGGAAACACACTGGGGAAAAGATGCACTAAAATATTAGCAGTGATCATCTCTAAATTTCAAACAGTAGTTTTGTTCCCTTTTGTGCTTTTGTTGTTCACACTTCCTGGGGTGAGCTGTCACTTCAATCACTGACATCAAAGTTAAGTAAGAGCACAATTTCTCTTAATTTCTTTTTAAAAACTCTTCCATGTCTCTTAAGTGTTTAGTTCAATGGTTAGATTAAATAGAATCTGCTGTCATCTAAGAAATTATAATAAATAACAAAAAAACGTACATATACCTCAGTAAAAATACCCAAAGCATTATTGTGTGCTGGTTTCTTGAAACTGGCTAAGATATGCATTTGTCTGATAATGATAGCTTATTTTAAAAAAAGAAATTGAGACAGGGTCTTAGCATGTAACCCTGGCTAGCTGGGAGTTTGCTATGTAGACCAGGCTGGCCTCTGACTCAGAGATCTACCTGCATTGACCTCCTCAGGGCTAGATTCCAGATCTACACCACAATGGCCAGTTCAATAGCTTTTTAAAGATTATCAGTCACAGAAATGAAACATCATAAACTTAGTGTGTGTGCCGTGTTCATGTATATATGAATATGCGTATATAAGTAAGGGTGTCATCCTTAGAAATCCCATCCATCTCCTTTAGGTGTGGCCTTGCATTGGCCTGGAACTCATAGATTAGGCGAGGTTGGCTGGGCAGTGAGCCTCTGGAATCCATCTGTGTCTACCTCCCCAGTGGCTGGACTTACACAGGCATGACCACACATCTGGCATTTTTACATGGGTTCTGGAGATGAGCTACTCTGGCCCTTATGCTTTTTCAACAAGCACTTTACCCATGTATCCCCCAGCCATAAGAGGTGTACATCTTGAAGTGTTTAAACACGCCCTTTCCTGCACACTACCTAAATGTTAGTTTCTCCTACATAAACTATTGTCTATCATTTTGCACTCTGGATCCCACTTCAAATACTGACTAAATAACAGCAACTCATATACAGAGAAACAGCTCAAGCTTTTAAGATTCTGCTTCCAAAGGAGGGAAGTATTTAATTAGTTATTAAACTTCATGGTCAAACTGCAAATAAATTGCAAACCACAATTATTTTTTTATATGCACAACCACTAGCCTGACCCAACAAAAACACTGGACTGAATGAGCAGCCGCCTGCCATCTTTCCTGCTTCCTTCTACATCCTAAGGGCACAGGTACCCTGCCCTCTAACTGCCTAGGGCCCATTCATTGCTCAGGACTAAGGGAGGAGGTGGGAGAGACCAGGTCTCATGGTGCACAGAAGCATGTATTCTGGGTCAGATAAAAGATGGTAGATGTTTGCCCCGGCACAGTGAAAGAAGCAGGCACACTAAGCCTTTAAATTGTGGGCCTTTGATTTACCCCTCAGGTTAGCCTAGGTGTATACATATGTATACTCATGTGTGGGTACCTGTAAGTACATATCGAGGCCAGAGGACAACCTCAGGTCCCATTCTTCTGCACCATCCACTTGGTTTTGTAAGACAGGGTCTTCCCCTGGGCTGGAACTCAGCAGCAGGCTAAGCAGGTGGGCCAGTGAGCCCAGAGAACTTTCGTTCCTTCTTCTGATCTGCATACAGCTAAGCTTACCACACCTGACTTCTCGAACCTGGCTCTGGGGATCCAACTCCGGAACTCTGCTAACAAGGCAAACACTGTCCCAGCTGAGCTTGCTCTCTAGCCCTGGTTCTGTTTCTGTCTATCCTAGCTGAGGTTCTGGGTCGCCCAGCATCCTCTATGAAATTCCAGTTGTAAACTCACAGCCGACATCATTTCGGCTTATTTTCAGATCCAGCAGTAAGTAAAGTCACTGTGACCTGCTGCAGCCACAGATGGAGGTGGCTAGAAGCTTGGTAGGGAATAGCTACCTATCAAACCAGACTGAACCCCAGCATTCCATTTTCTAGGGCTAAGCTCTAGCTCATCACCCTTTAAAGGAAAACCTCCTTGGCCTCTTCAAGGGGCCAGATCAGGTCTTTTTTTTTTCCTCTGGGGCCTGTCCTCTGCTAATGCCAAGCATGGCCACTGCAGTAAATACTCCAAAGCCCCAAGTCCAGCTTCAGTCCATCACAAGCCTCGTGACACGGATAAATAAATGCCTGCCCCTTGCTGTGACTGGCTGACAGTCAGGGACCTGGTACAGAGCTGTGAGGAAGGAATGATCTCACATGTGCAGAGCAAACATGTGGACTTGGTAATCTAGAGGGACTAGGTAACCTTAACTGAGGTCCTGGCTCTGTGGTGTTGAAGAGACATCTGCCCTCCAACTGGGAAGCTAGCATGATCAGTAACAATGTACCAATGAGCCAAGGAATGGTAAAGAAGAAGAACACTAAGAAAGCTGGAGCTCTGTACTGTTCCACAGTGCTCAGGGCTCAAGCTGCAAGTGACTTTGACTCTGGGACTGTCCGCAACAGGCTCTTCCTCCGAACTCTCACCTCCCATTAAACTGCAGCTTCCCAGCTCTTACTACGTGGGTGAAAGGTTTGCAAATCTGCAGTTTAAAAAACATATCCATCACCCAGACATGGTTTTGCAAGGACCCTATGTCTGCCTGCACACCACAGGCCTGATTGCTTTTCCAGTATCAGCTTCAGCCAATGTTCCTAGTCACCCAGTGGTGTGTCTAAATGGCTGAAACAGCTATTTACCAATGGGGGAGAATGCTAGAAAAAGTCAGCAAGCATCCCTGTGCAAACATGACTGGCCAGGCCTACCCTGTGCCACCTCCTTCAGCCATTAGCAGAAACAAGACGGACCCTCACCTTTAGAGCAAGCCAGGGAGTCATCAAAACGTTGTGACTGCTTAGGCAGTTTCTGGGCCCATAATTCTATAGAGACTTAAGCAAATAGTAAAACTAAAAACAAACAAACAAAACCTTATGTTACTAAGTGTTTTGAGGGAAGAGACCAGGGGTCTTGGTGTCCTCGGCTGCTGAAGGTAGTCCAGGGTACCGGTTCAGATAGCTAGGAGCCAAGACACGATGACACTTCTGACCCAGTGCTGGTTCTTTTGGGTGGGCCCTCATGTGCCTTGGAAATGACAAAAGCAAGAACTCCACTCAATAACTGGATGGAAAAACTGCCAGATAAACAAAACACTCAAAAGCCAGCCATACAGAACTAAGTCCAAGATCCCCAGGACCTGGGCTTCCCAGGGCCTAGGAAGCTCCCAGATATACACACGCAAGAAACTGGTGACAACTGTTTCTAACAGTCTGGAGGGATTCTCTGAAAGAATTCCCATAGCCTGTCAATGGACCAAACAGCCACCATGGAAGGACTGAATTCTGGGAATCCTTGACACCCAGTGAAGGTAAACATGTTAATTATCACCTTTAAACTTGCAATACTTCTCATCTGAATGAAGCATGTCAGCACACATCATGGGGTGATGTGTCCGAACAGAACTGCTGTTGGTCGATGGCGTAAGCAATACCTCTTGTGGTTGAAATAACATCTCGAAGGGAAAGTAATGACAACTATGACAATCTCTGTAAATCAAGAACTGCATGTGGGTTTATTTTACATTTGAGAAAACAGTGGATTTAATTGTGTGAACCAAAACGGACTGTACAATATTAATAATGGGACATCAAATGTATGATTCATAGTGCACCGCTTGCTTTGTTTTTTTTTTTTTATTTATTTATTTTTGTCTGATAGTTCCTCTGTGTCCATGCACCTGAGAAGACGCAGGTGCAGGTAACATTTTCTCTATTTAAATCAAGCTGCAGGAACTAAATTTTATCCAAAAATTGTGGTTTTACATTATATACACAGAAATTTAATATAAAATGACAATATAAAAAGTTAAAAGAGGAAGCATACAGCCAGAAGATACAAAGAAAGTTGGGTAGATTAAAATGATATGATATGTAACATACAGGCATGTGTAAGCTGATGCTGGCAATTTACAAGGATCCAACATTTGCCCCATTTTTTTTTTTTTGGTTTTTTTTTTCTGTGTTTTTTTTCATTTACCAATGCATCACGCTATAGAAAGGTCAGCTGATACCAAAGCTTACATTTGTAAATAACTATAAACTGCAGTATTTTACAGGAAAAAAAAAAGAAATAGCATTTTTTTTACACTTTCTTTTTAAATAATAAGCTTGCATACTTTTTTGCCAAAAGTGGCATTTTTCAGCATCCAGAGGGTTTGGGCATAGTGGCGACTGGGGTGTTCGTTCGTTGTTTTTGTTTTGAACATATAAAGTTGTGGTTTCCTAACCCCATGAGTCCTAGACAGCTTTCTGTCTCCAACCGCTGCATGCATGTCTTGTCACAAACCAGTCCTGCATATAAAATCTCATTTTTTAATTATTAAATAAGTTTTGTGTCTGACACAGCTTTTGATCTGAATGAAATGCCTTTAAGCGCCTTCCCCCCTTTTTTCTTTCTTTTTTATTTAATTTTTTTTTTTAATTTTTGAGTGAAAGGCACAGAGATAAAGTCCTCAAAGGGTTAAACTTGACACTACCAGGTCCTGTGACCTTTATTGTCATGGCAACTTTGTAATTTTAGGATGTCTCTTTATCGGTGCTATTTGTATCTTTTTCTTTACTGCTAAACAATGTCTCCAAAGCGTGCCCCCCACTATTTCCTACAAAAGATAGCTTAACAACAAGAACGGATGCTGAAAATAAAGGTCAGACTTTGACTCACGGGGGGAAAAAAAAAGAAAAATAACATGCACAGACCAGACAAAGAGCATATAAATATAACTACAAAATATGTGTGAGAAAAACCAAGTCCAGATAATAGGCAGGTCAGCAACAAAGGAGAGACTGATTTCGGAGGCTCAGGCCAGCCTAGTGCAGCGCGAGAGGGAGTACAGTACTCTGCGACACCTGCACACCCGCACACTATTGCTTCTCCAGCTCTGTTACGTAGATCAGGTGGTCCTCTGGCGACTTGCCGTGCGTCTTACTAAGGTGCAGTTTTACCGCGTGCTTGCTCGCAAAAGTTCGGTTGCAGAGCTTGCATTGGAATGTGGAGCCCAGGTCTTCCTCGGAGGACCCCAGTGGGCCCAGAGTCTTGTTGGTGAGAGCTTTGGAGACGCTCTGCTGCTCTTGAATCTGACTGAGTGGTAGCTTGCTGAGGTCCTTCAAGCTGAAGCCCAGGTGCGTCTCCAGGTGACTGATGTACGTGGAGGCAGTTCTGAACTGAGAGGCACAATCGTTACAAAAGAAAACAGGATGCCCTGTGTCCAGGTTTTTAAGGAACTTGGTTCCCCCTGTCCTCCGCAGTTGGTACTTGACGTTGGCCAGCCAGTGACTGATGGTGGTCATGGAGAGGCCCGTGAACTTGGAGATGTGCACCCGCTCTTGAGGGCCCAGGTCCGACATGATATATTTCCCTTCTGCCGTCTCTCGAAGGCTGGAGGCAAACTGGGCCTGCAGGATGAGCAGGTGTTGTGGGTTCCAGTTGGACTGGCGCCCCTTTCTCTTGTGAACAGGCGACAGCTCGTCCAGGGCCTCCTCAAAGCTGCTGCCATCTGCATCTGACTTCTCTGACACCGTGGAGGGTGTGGAGGACTTGGGAGTCAGGCGGCCTGTGAGGTTCTTCACCATGTCCGAGATATCCATGAGGGCACTCTCCCGCAGAGGCGAGGACACAGCATCGGCCACACCCGAGACCAGTGGCTTGTTCTTGGACTTGGTCAGATCAATGGGCTGGTCGCTGTTCTCATAGTAGTAGCGGTCGATGGCGTCGGCCTGCTTGGCAGGGGTCGTGGGGTAGACGGGCTTGTCCAGCATGCTGTTGCTGATCTTATAGAGCATTGCCAGTGGGTCCAGAGAGGGGCTCACAGGCTTGGACACCTTTCCTAGGTGGGTGTTCATGATGGACTGCAGAGCGCTTAGCGGGTTGATGAAAGAGGGCTCCGGCGAGTGGTCCGTGATGATACCCAGATTGCTACAGCCGTTGGTGACCTTGGCTTTAAGAGGCTCTGTACCATTTGGGGTGTGAGCATCCAGTGTACCCTCCTTTTTGGCCTTCCCAGTTTCTGAATCCGAGGCCTTCTTCTGTGGCTTGCTCCCAGTCTCCTCTGACTTAGGCAGATCCTTATTCTCCTTTGCCACAGGGGAGATGGCTTTGACAGGAGAGGTCTTCTCTTTCTCCGTGGGCCTCTCCTCCTTCTTGATGCTGACCTTGCCTGTGACCTTCTCTACTAACTCCTCCATGGCAGACACATTGCTCTTATGGGGCGGGGGCGTGAGGCTCCCTGGGGAGTGTAGGAGGGCATTGTGCTCTGTGGAGGACAGTGACTTCACGCCGCTGGCATACGATGGCTGTATTTGCACGCTCTGCACAGCTGACTGCAATGGCTTCACTGTGCCTGGCAGCTGGTAGGCTGCATGGATGCTGGGGTACCCGCCCCATGAGGGTGCCCCATTCTGGGCTTTACTGATGGCTGTGGACACAGTGTTCTCAAGTGACTTTAGGATATCTACTCCCCCCTTGGGGCTGTCATCTAGGTCCTCCTCACGCAGGTACTGATAGAGGGCAGTGGGCTCAAACTTCTCCGTGGCGTCTTCAGTCTCCTCTTTGATTTTTCTCTCTGCATCCCCAGCTGCCGGAGGGGTTTTCTCCTTCTCCTTCTCCTTCTCGGGCTCCTTCTTCTCTTCTGAGGCTACAGAGCCCGCAGGAGAGTCCGGTTGTTTCTTGATGCTAGAGGCAGGCAGCCTGGTGTGAGTGGTTGGGGGCAGGGGAATGGACTGGATCTTCTCTTCCACCACAGGGTCCAGCACCAGCTGCTTGCCTTTCTTGGAGGCAGAAGTTGTCACCTTTAAGAAATGGCCAGTGACCATCATGTGGGCTGTGAGCTGCTGCAAGGTGTCGTGGGAGCTACCACATTCCATGCACTTGAGTATCTGGGCTTTGCGGGCCTCAAACTGCCACGTGTAACTAGCACCATTCTGGTAGCCATACCGGTTGTTCGGAGTCACATATGGGTTGGCTGTTTTCTGGTCCTTGGCCGACTCACTCAGCGCAACCTCAGTGGCCATGCCCGTGGGCTCTGGAGAACAAGGGGATGCTAGGTCCTGGAGCGCTCGCTTCTTGGTGGAAGGGACCAGTTTGGTGATGGCTGGCACAGGCTCCTTCAGAGGCACTTTCTGGTAATGCTTTGTTTTGATCATGTGGACACTGAGGTCTTGCAAGGACTCGAAGGAGTGTCCGCAGTACATACACTTCAGCACCTTCTGTGCGTCCTCTTTCCCCTCCATCTCCATCAGGGAACGCTTCCTGGGCTTGGACCACCGCTTGGTCTTCTCAGAGTCCTTGTCTCTGTTGTCATCTCGGTAGTGGCCTGTCTCGTTCATGTGCACCGTCAGCTCCACCAGCGTGTCGTAGGCCGCGCTGCAGTCTTTGCACCTGAACTTGCTGGCCCCTGTGAACACAGAGCCATACAGCTTGTTATTCTGCCGGTAGAGCTGCACGGTGCTGAACAGGCTGGGCTCGGGCAGCAGTCCATAGGACGACGTCTGCTGCAGCGTCTTGGCCAGGGCGGCCTGGTGCCAGTCATACCCCGAGCTGCTGCTGTTACTGGTGGTGCTGCTATGGCTGGTGCTGGTGCTGCAGCTGGTGATGGCCATGGTCGCTGTGGTACAGGCGGTGCTGGCGGTACTGGTAGGAGGTGTGGGGGTGGGGGTGGAACTCTCCTTCTGGCTGGCATCGTTGTTGCTGGTGGTAGAACTGGACTTCTTTAAGTCCAATGCTAGGCTGGACCAGCAGGACTCTGAGAATAAGTTCGCATACACGGCCTTGATCTGCGCCAAGCTGTCCTGGGGGTAGGAGACACTGTCTGGACACTGCGGCTCCTCCTTCTCTTCTCTGGAGGAGGAGCTTTTGAAATGGGCCAGCTGGTCACTGCCCTCGCTGAAGGGCGATCCGTAGCCAGCGTCTTGATTGGTGGCAGTGCTGACGGGGGAATTCTGATAGCTCTGGGCTTCTTTGATCTCTGTCTCTTCATTGCATGCGAATTCGCTCTCCTGAATGTCCAGAGACAGACCACCATCCTCCACGTGTTCCTCATCTATTTCGGCTGCCTTCAGTTCTTCCTCGGGAACATAAGCTAGGAGAGAAAAATGACCCACAGTCAGAGGAGTAAATCATCCTCAAGGACGCAGCCTCCCCAGCAGTTAGGTGATCTTTAAAAAGATGTTTTTCAGCCAGGCTCCCAGCCTACAAGGCCACCTCAACTTCAACTCCATGTGCCTGCCCACTGGACCTCAGCAAACAGGAGTAAGCCACAGTGAGACTGGTCCCCACCCAGTGTGCCCTCTCAGCACAGAAGCCTCCAAACATGGCCCTTTCTAACTCCTCCCTCCCTCCTGCTTCCCCAACTCCTTTCTCTCCCTCCCTCCCTTCCTCCCTTCTTCCTTCCTTTTCTCCTTTCCTCTCTTCCTTCTTTCCTACAGGGTCTCAAGAAGCCCAGGCTGGCTTTGAACTCCCAGTCCTCTATCCTCGACTCCCCAGATGTTAGCATGATGGACAAGTGCCACCCCTTCTTAAAGACATCACTCTGGTTAGAGTCTGCAGGGAACGGGAAGGAATCCCACATGCTATGCCTCATTGGCTCTGCCAGCCCTCTTTGATTTCTACATAGCACATTTGATGAAATTAGGAGGAACCCAGCTCTCTCTTTAGACCAATGTATTTCCCAGGCAATATTCTATGGTTTCCCTAAGTAAAAATACTCCTTCAAGGAAAGCAGTAAAAAATAATATGGTTTTCACTAAAAACCAAATGCTTATTACGTCATGAGTCTGCTGCCGGGATAAAACCCAGTGTTACCTATGAAAGACTGCTCAGGGGCGGCCAAGACTATTGCCACACACCAATTCCCAAAGCAACACACACCAGAGCTAAAGGAAGAAATAAGGCGAGCATCCATCACACAGACAGATGTGGTCATCCACACCACAGAACATCATCTAGTGCTAGGAAGGAAAACACTGACATCTGACCCCATAAAGACATGGGTGAGCCTTGAGAACTCTGCCCCAAGGGAAATAGGCTAGTTGCACAGGACAGATACTGTCCTGGACCCTCGTGTGAGGTCTGTGCAGCAGTCAGGTTCACAAACAGAGTGGTGGGTGTCAGGGCAGAGTGGGGTTGGGGCACCAGGAAAGGGATGTCTCTGGCTACGGTTTCAGTTTTGTAAGCTGAGGAACAACCTAGAGTTAGGAGGTGCGGATGGAAGCCCACCAAGAGGAATGTTCTGGATGCGCTGAATACTGCCTCTAAAAATGGCTGCAATGGTCACTTTGAGGTTGTGAGAACTTCATCTCTAAAGTTCTTAATTATGAAGGCAGTAGCAGCGTATGCCCCAGTGGTTGCCACAGGCTACAGCTGCCTGCAGAACTGAAGGACACACAGGTGCCAGGCAAAACCTCGATTCCTACTCCAGGTCATTTTAAATGCTTTGATGTGTGACATATCTTGGTACTGACATATTTTTTTACTACCTCTTAAACTCATGTGAGCAATGTGCTTCTCTCTCTTTCTCTCACTCCCTCCCCCTTTTGCTCCCCCCTCCCTTTCTCTGACAGAAAAACTAGGTGACCTAGTGTTTCATGAGAAAGTAGGAAATTCGAGGTTGAGGTATTCTCCAGCAAGCCCCTATTAAAATGCACTGGCGTGACCTGAGAGGGGCGTCTCATTAAACATGATCATTCATTATCACATTATCAGAGCCGGATCCTAAGGGAGTGTGGCAAAGAGCACAGGCATTTTCAGAGAGGGATGACAGGAGAGACAAAGAGCAGCTCTGTGCCCCAGGGGAGGACGCCAGGGTGGGTGAAGGACCAGGAAGCTTCCACACCTGCAAATGAAAGGCTCAAGGCTTCAAGGCAGGCACTCACAGAGCATGAATGGCTGCCATATATACATATACATGTACGGATATACATACATATATATATACACACACATGACAGTGCATGCACAATCACATAGTATGTGTAAGTTCATGCATGACAGCACACACACTTCATATATATGAGCACGCATATGATGACAGTACGTGCATAACCACTCCATTGTATGAACATATGCATTACAAATGCATGCATGGTCACCCTGTGCATGCAATAACATACCTGAGGGCACATGCAGTCATCATATGTGTAAGCTAAACACAACAGAACAGCACTATCACTCCTGTACATATGAGAACACATGACAGCACAAGCATGATCACTCCTGCTCACACTTGACATGCCATTCACAGTCACCTACATTTACAAGCACACATGTGATAGGACATACATGATCATATCATATGGTGAACCTATGTATGACCAACATGCATATGGAAGCACACATGTGTGAGATCACATGTGAATGATTACCCCATATACAGAAGCACGCACACATATACACACAAAGAGAGACCACGGAACCTGCCACATGAAGATCTCTAAGGCCCTGCAGAACACGTGTGCCCACTGCCTTTCTACATCCAGCCTCAGCTCACCTCTGTGAAGATCCCAAGGCAGTCTGAACATACAGGTCCTGGTTCCTGTTCCACTAATGAACCAGGAAGTACAGTTCTGCTCAAGCTACATCACTAGTGTGAGAAATGATCCACAGTGTGAAATGAAGCAATGGTGTCCTGCATGAGGACTTTCTGCACAGCATCATGGCACATGTCCCAAAATTGAAGTCTTCAATAACGGGGATTCAATACGACAATAAAAGTATGTTCTAGGACATAACTTTTATCTAGAGAATAGTTAGTACAGTGCTTGCCATGCAAGAATGAGGATCCGAGTGCAATCCTCAAGTTGCATATACAAAAGTAAGGCATGTTGGTGCACATTACAGCATCCCAGTGCTGGGATGGTGGGGACAGGCAGAGCCCAGTGCTTGCCTAACCTAATTAGCCTAACCAGGTGAACAGGTCCTGAGGGGAAACACCTGAGATTGACCTC
This sequence comes from Mastomys coucha, assembly GCF_008632895.1. NCBI lineage: Eukaryota > Metazoa > Chordata > Mammalia > Rodentia > Muridae > Mastomys > Mastomys coucha. The sequence continues at coordinate 79,882,659 of NW_022196895.1, forward strand.
CAGCTTTAACAAGCACAGGAATATACATGCACCCACAAATATGCACTTGTACACACACACACACACACACACACACACACACACACACACACACACACATGCACTAATGACACAGCGAAAGCCAAAGACAACAATGGCAGAACACAAAGGCCTGCAGCTGGCACGATGGGAAAACCCTTCTTAGGGAATGTTAATGGTGGTTTCTTCAATCTAAGGGATACATGGGTTTCTGACTGCTGACTGACATGCCTCCTGATAAATACCGATATTTTCAAAATCTTTTCCAAAGTTCTCCATTCGAATCACATTAGCCATTTCAGGCCATTTCTGAAATCAGCTGTGTAGCCTTCCCTGAGCGTCCACTGGGTATGGCCATCAACAGGACCCAGGAGCACGGAGAAGAATTTGTTCCTCCTGGGAGGGAGGGACATCAGAAAGTTGTACTCATTGCTACGACTTTTTCTTTAATGTAGAGCAATCAGCAGGGCTGCAGATGGCACGGGGCTAAGCATGGGCAGTCCCTTCTCTGGGTTGTCCAGCATGCCCTCATCTACCTCCCCTGTCACTCTTTATTCCATGTCCTCCCACAGTGGCCCCTTGGAAGACAGCTGCAGTCTTCCAGACAAGCAAGGTGGTAACCTGGTGTTTTGGTCTTCAACTGGCCAGGCTGGGCCCAGCCTCCATCTCTGATGTCAGGCTCACCCTGTACCCCATGCTCCTCAGTTCTTTATGCCCTGAGACCTTCTCCTTTTCAGCTGCTTCATGCTTGTCCCTGCTCTTAGTACACTATGTCTATTCTCAGTCACTGTTCACTAAGACTCATGAGGAGGCCCACGCCCTGGAGTGACAGCTGAGGACAGGCATCTGCCCTCCAGCCCACACCATTGGACACCTCTGCCCACCGGCTTGAGGCTGCCCTTCAGAACTTTCTTTCACCCTTCCAAAGCGGTGTCTAATCACCCAGTCTGCTCCCAGCCCCACCTGTGCTAGAGACAAAAGTTCTAGCATCTCCAGCTAGAAGCCTAAGAATCCCAAACCCACAGAATTTCATTTCTAAGTTCAGCACCTACAGAGAAAAGAACGGCCAGTGTCACAGAATAAAGGCCATGAAGAATTCCCAAGCCTGGAGTCTGCACTTGACAGCAAGAAGGGCTTCCCATACCCTGACTTTAGTAGCCACAAAAGCAGGGCTGTCCCAGTCAGAGAGGAGTCCCAGAGACGTCTGAGAACCAGCCCCGAACTGCAATACCTGACATGCAAAAGCAGGTCAACCTAATGACCCTGGGATTTGGGCGTGATCCAAAGAAAAGGGAGCTCCCAGGATGCCTGAATATGGAGCCAAGAGAAACAGAGTGGTCAGACATCTTATACAGACTGGGCCTATGACCACTGTAGCCCCTGCTAAGGGACAGCCAGCTGCCTTTCAGTCTGGCACAAAGAGAGGGAGAAGGGACAGACTCCAGGCCTGTCGATCCCGGTAGACGGGTAAGGTTAGCACACACACTTGTCCTTGGGGCCTTATTCTTCCCAAAGCGCAATCATGGAAATGGAGAAGCTTTTAAGGTTACAAGAATTAACCACAGTCATTAAGCCCAACTCTGTGCTTATCTGTTGCCGTGGTTTGAATGTTTCTGTTCTCCTGGCATTCACCTTGAAATCTAATCATCGGGTGAGTCCATCAGGAGGGACTCTGGGAAGTGCTCATGCCATAAGGGTGGAGGCCACAGGAGCGGGGTTAGTGTCCTCATAAAGCAAGGTTCAGAATGCCACCATGCCCCTTCCTGCACAGGGGGACATGGTGAGATGCTAAGACCTGCTGACATCTTAACCTGGGTTTCTGGTCTGTGAGTTGGAAAAAAAAAAAAACATTTTCATTGTTTGTTTGTTTGTTTGTTTTTTAATCTCACCCAGAATTTGATATTGTTACAGTGGCTAGAAGGCACTGAGACAACATCTGTTCATCTCTGTTGCACCCCAAAGATGCACACAGGGAATAAACAATACACACTAACATGCCGAGTGGTTTACTCTCCTGTGCTGCTATGGAAAGGTACCCCAGCTCAGCCATAGGGCACCAGGACCTAGCCCTGGGACAACAGGAGGAAAATGACAATCAGCTTGCCCTCAAGCAAGCTGGCTCAGTACAGTGTCCTGATACCAGGCATGAGATGCGGCCCAGTAGATTTTCTGGGGCCCCCTCTTTTCATGTGCCCTAGACCACGGAGGAAGGAAGGCAGGAAGGCCCACAATAGGTACCAGGGCTGCTCCCCGCAACCTCTCAAGGGGAGGGCGGCTCATTCCACCTGTGCTCTCCTTTCCTCATTAGCTCATGTCCTGTTGGCTGTGAAGAAAGTAGATGTTTAAAAGTATCAAATAAAAATCCCAGGTCTTTAGTCACTGCTCGGTGACTGCCTTCCAGTGAACACCAACTTTGCTATTGTCTTACCACCTGGTGAGACGATAATCGGACCAAATTGCATGTTTATCTACACCAAACTTTTTTTTTTAAACTGGCAAACGTGATACTCCTGAACAGATGGCCATTATATCAAAATACATTTTACTCCAAGGGACCAATTCACAAAAGGGGCTCTCACACACACACCTAAAGGATGGGTGTGCGGCTTTAGTTCGTCACAGAATCCAGCAAAACACAACTTCTTCCAAATTTATAATTTATGGCTTGTAAAGTGACTTCACCTTTGCCACGGAGAGAGCAGGTGGTTTTAGTGAGAGTCTGAATCTATCACGGAGAAAAAAAAAATGCAGAGAAAGCAGAAACAGGCAAAACACATTCTTTCCTAGTCTGAAAAGAACATAAAAATGCAAGCAAGATATACATTAATTTGCTAGCCTGGTTTTGATTTCTCACAGGAAAGCTGATGCCCTGCCAGGCAAGGCTGAAAGGCCATTTCTGTTCCACTGTGGTAGGGACAAAGATGTTTCTATCACTTCTGCAAATTGTAGTTGCTGGTATGGATTGCTAATGTATTGTTTTGCCGATGCATTTGACTGGTAACAGAAGTCTCTTTACTTAAGCACCAGTAGAAGCCATCCCTACGAACTGCAGGGTCAGTAAATAAAAATGACCTCCCCTTGATTCCAATTTTAATTAGGAATCCATAGGTAACTGCCCCCAGAACAAATACAATTTCTTCTTTCGGTGCCCCAGAATTCAAATTGAAATTAGCTTAGAAATAAGAAAGCACATCCCAAGCCTGATCCTGATCTGCCCACAAGCAAATCAGATATTAACCTTTTGTCTCAAGCTGGTGACATCACAACACAACTTTTCCAGGCAGGGTACCAGGGATGGCACATAAACCAACGAGAAGCTTTCAGATGCTCAGCGGCGGCTTCCGGAAGAAGAAGCAGAGGGAAAGGTCAGAGGGAAGTTGAGTGGACTGAGAGAGCTGGGAGGTGCACAGCCCTCCTCAGCACCGGGGGGACCCGGTTGGGTTCCTTCTGCAGCTGCACACACAGGTACAGGTACACAATGGAATACTCCCTGGTCTACAAGATCAAGTCTCACTCAAGAGGTGGGAACCCAAAGCTGAGCACCAGGGAAAGGCATGTTCTCAGTCACTTTCCCACATGGGAAAGGACAGAGTCCCCCACCCCACCCTGAGGCAGAAGAGTCTATTCACTCAGTATTAACAAGTAACCCAGAGAGCATGGGGCCCCTGCCCAGGAGTGTCTGATACCCTGAAAACAGTAGATTTTAACTAACTGGTGAGACTCCCCTGGTAGACAATAGAAGAAACATGATTCAGGACCAATGGCCTTTACCCCGACTCACACCTCAGCAAGCAGGACAAGCCTGTGAAGAATGCTACCATCAGACCCACTGCCCTTGCTCCCAGACACACTGCAACCCAGAGATTCCATCTTCTATAAACTTCCCTGCCATGGACCTCAGCTGGGAGTCTTGGGACTTGGGCCTGGGAGGTGGGAAGAAGCAGAGGCTCCATGGTCCCTGAAGCCACAGAGTATGCATCTCGGGATGCAGTCTCCTTTATAAAGTCAGATGTCTTATTTTCTAAGACACACTGGCTAAAAGATTGTCCATTTTTAGGCAATAACGGTATGTACTGACGCAAGCTGATAAGAGGATGGAGTGAGGGCACTGAGGAGCCTGCTAGGCACCGTGTTAGGGAACCTTTTTATCTTTAAGGATGCTACTGTAGATGCCAGTTTTCTGAGAACACGAGGAATCCCGAGCAAACATATCACATGATGGTTTCTGAACCTGGTCAGAAACTAAGCACACGATCTCTCAGTACCCACCGTCCCTCACATCTCTCTAATATCTGAATTATATCTGCCCTATCGTGACAGAAAATGTAATTTTATCAGAATAATTAGTTATTTTTTTAAACTATTATCACTGAATCCTCAGGATTGCTTTCAAAGACATTCCCTTAAAAGATTTTCCATGGGGGAAGGAGAGAACTTTCAAGCCAAGCTGGAGGAATTATTTATCAACACCTTTGTTTTCAGCACACATGATAATTTTCCTAAAAATCCTTTGTTTTATATAGGCTACAATTTTCTAAAAATCTTTCATTTCCATGTGTACAAACGTCCTGGAATACAGAATGGTATTTGCAGAGATTGCTATTTCTACAGATGAAACTGGGAACAAAACACTTCACTAGGAGAATGGATATAATTTTCTGGCCTAACAGGTTCTTAAAGAAAAGAGTCTGAAGAACCCAGGAAGCAAAGTCACCCCCATTACATTTTCTCCAGGGACACCCCCACCCCCAAGCAACATCCGTACGCCCCTCCCTCCCAACCCACAACACAGAAATCTCATGAATGAGCAGCCAGGAATTGGTAACTGCAGTATAAAATTCTCCTTTCACAATTACTTACAGAAATAAATGACATTTTCCCCATCAACTAAAACAAAGACTCCGAATCATCATTTCTGCTATTTCTTTTTGTGTCAAAACAGCTTTGCTAGCACTTCCCCGCCTTTCCTAAGCCTAGCAGGGTGGTGCAGTCTGTGACAGTGTGAACATATACAGTATGTCCTGCTGGGAGTGGATGGGGGGGCAGGGAGAACAGTATGGACCAGCAGCACAGGAAGGCTGCAGGCATGAGCACACCGTGCATGCTCATGCATGTGTGTAATGTGTATGTATATAGGTGTGTGCTCATGTGTGTGAACCTGACAGACTTCTTACCCCAACCATTCCCAAGACAGGAATCCGAGAAAGAAACCTATTTTTCTAAAAATTAAATCTTGTTAATAATTTTTGTCATAAAATGTGCCTTCTGGATGCCAATGTGTCCCTAAAGATGTGCTGTCATCCCAAGCCACGTTAGATTCTGTGCGTTCTAATACGAGTGGACAGAAGGCAATGTATACAGCCCTGTTACAGCTTAATGTGACACCAACCATGTGTGCCCTGATGGTTTACAACGTAAATACACACATATTGTCTGAAAAAATATTTTCATCTCAAACCCTAACTATATAATGAGGCACAAACACCGTATCTTTGGCAAATTAGATAAAAACTATATTTCTAAATCCGCAGCCCAACATTGTTTGGAACATCTTTGTTTCCTTAAAGAAAACACAGCTCACTCTTGTCAACAGTCATTTTAAGGACAGTGAGAAGTGACAGCTGTATTTGTTTTTTTAATGGCTAAATGTAGTAAAGTTCTCAATTCCCCCGAGTCTTACTAACACTGGCTCGGAGCAATTAGGTCTGTATCCCCCTCTCCCCGAACCTGCGCCTTAATCTGTACCCCAATTATGCACAAAGTAAAGGTGGGTTCCCGCTTTGTATTCCCTCCCGGATTCTGCCTCATCACCACTATTGTTCCTCCTCAGATAGATGCACAAAAGTGTGGGTGCTCTGTTCAACAAGCTGCAGCAACAATAGAAGAAGGGCTTCGGGGAACACCCTCTATGCTTAAGTCAGCATGAGATCCACTGTGAAAGAATCCAGCATGTTCCAACCTAGTTGCCCCAGTACCCTGCCCCAGAACAGAGCAACATACACCTGTGGCAATGCTCTCTGACAGGAAGCATTTGGCGAAAGTGCAAGGCACTCTAAGGAAGAGATGCTCCAAATGGGGGTGGCTGCAATCTCTCGGATATCCATCTTCAGTACAGTACAGCAGGCTGGTTGACCAAAGGTTTTCACTTCACATGTGTGCATGTGTGTGTGTGCACATGTGTGTAGTGTACATATGTATTTATGTGCTCGTGTATATAGGCACACATATAATATGTGTACATGTTTGTAAAAGCTGGAAGTGTCTTTCTAAATTCCTTTCCACTGCATTTAATAAGACAGATGCTCTTGCTGAACCTCGAGCTCACTGATTGTGCGGGTCTAGCTAGCCAGCTTGCCTCAAGGATCCCCTATCTCGGCTTCTGGAGGTTTCTCAGATTGCAGGTATACCTGACCAAGGACTACTGCAGTGTAGTTACCAAGCTATGCCCAAGTCTGGGCAGGAGGCAGCAGTGATACTACTGGACATGGCATTTCAGCATGAGGATCTGTCAATTACTCCACATCTGTGTGCTAAATTTACACAGCTCTAGGCTCCTGGGCACATCTGAACACCCTTAGCTAGCAGCAGCTACTTGCTGTTCTAAAGCAGGGTTTTACAGGGTGTGTGGCACCAAAGAGCTAAGTTCCAATTTAAAAATATTTCCAGATAGAATCAATAAATCACATAAAACAGCTCTTCACATGTGCAACTTCTGGAAACAAGTGATTTTTACCAGCAAAGAGATGGTCATCCCCAAAGTGGATTATTTATAATTAACAAGGAAATAGGGAGAAGGACAGAGCACCTCCTCCTTTTACATCTCAGACAGAGTCCTCCACCGTGGAAGCTTGCCATGGTGGTGTCTGTAGCTAGAGTTGACCCTTGCCACACCCCATTAGGGGAGCACACCGATGTGGAGCATCCCTACCAGTGAAAAGAGCATGTGATTAGCAAAGGTCTGCGGAGAGATCGAGGCCTTGTGCAGTTCTGCCGTGATTCTGTCTGTAAGACTCACCGGCTCTTCCTGCTCCATCTGATAAACTATCCATCCCGCATTCTCATTAGGCTCCCATCACCAAAGGGAGATGGATCCGGATCCTTCTGGACCCCCTCCCCTTCCCTCTCTGTCGGATGATTTCATTGAAATGTTCATTTTCATCCCTGCCGGCAACATTAGAATGGAAGTATTTAACCTGTTTCCATTACTTATACAAATTGCCATTATGGGGTAGGACAGATGTTAGAATCACGCCACCTAACTAACTTCTGTACATCCTTTACAGGAGCTGGAGGAACGGGAGAGCGGCTGGATCACATTACCTGACTCCATCATGTGTGCTCCGCAACCAGACTCATTAACTTCGCACGTCAGCTTTTGCACTTTCTGCGTGGAAATTCCCAGGCTGTTTGGACTCATTTAATTTGGAAAGAGAAACCTTTGTCAGGGATAATGTTTTGATCAGGTGTGTTGGGGGAGTAATGGAGAGGCGTACCGGTGAGGGGAGGAATGAGGGGCAGGAAGAAAGAGCTTGGAAGGGGAAACATCTTGTCGAAATGTTCCCTTCCCTGGGGAATGATGAAAGAGAAGGTGGATGGAGCCCCTGGTACTCAAAGATGGCTGTCACTTCAGATAGGCACAGGCACAACTCACCTCGACAGGTGACACTGTTGTGGAGCAAAATCTTGCTGCATTATTGAGCATGCTGGGTGGGACTTGGGAAGACTGTGGGGCCCAGGATGCCTGGGGCACCCAAGCAGGGAAGTCGGCAGTTGAGTGGATTTCACTTCACTTGTCTCCTTGAGTGAAGGAGGGAGAGTATCCCAGTAGATAGGAAGGCACAGGAGGCACAGTCCAGGTCCAGAACAGTTTTCTCTGACCCCAAACTCCTTGCCCACAGACTAATCAGAACCTGCATTTAAGATTTTTACCTTGAACACCAATTCCTAGTCTGAGGACATTTCTCCGCTGAACACATCCAGACACCAGCTAGAAGCAATATGCTTAAAAATGTTCAAGGTGGTGGCAACGGGATTTCTAGGAAGGCTCTAAAGTGAAAGCTTCATTTGTGGAGTATAACAAACTGACAAGTTACATTCCCTCTGTGTATACAGGAAAGTCCTCCTAAGACCACTAGATCCTGACACCACCACCAACTTCACCTAAGTCTCTGCTTCCTTGTCCCCTCCCTTCTCCCTCCATTGGTCCTGCCCACGGAACCCTCAGAAGGAAATGCTGAGTGTGACTAAATCAATGACGAGAATGCACAATGATATTCACCGGTAGAGAGAAAGCACGTGCTCAAAGATCTAACCAACAGGACATGGGTGGGCTCTCAAGCGCAAGTCAGCAAACCTGTGTGATGCAGGAAACAGGCTGAGACACACATGCACACATACACACTCACACACACACACACACATACACACACACATACTCACACACACTCACACACACACATGCACACACACTTGCACACATACACATATATGCACACACACTCACACACACACTCACACATGCACAAACACACACGCTTGCACACATACCATACATATACACACACTCACATACACACAACATACTCACACTCATACACACACTTACCCTCACACAAACACACATACTCATACACATACACACACTCACACATGCACACACACTCACACACGCTCACACACATACACACACACATGCATACACACATACATACTCACACATGCACATACACACTCGCACGCACACATGCTCGCACACATGCTCACACACATTCACACACACACTCCCTAGAATACACACACACACATACACACACTCCCTAGAACACACACACACACACAGTCACATACTCCCTGGAATACACACAATCACACACACACACACACACTCCCTAGGAGTGGAAGGCCACTACTTATAGCACCAGCATTTGTTCCCCAGCAGCAACAGTGAAGCCCAATGTCAAACAGAAACGGAACCCAATGGAAAAGAATCCCCGTGAGACGAGGATTCCCAGGCTACAGAAGCAGTCTCTCTGGAGAATGAGTAATACAACATCATCACCGCATGCCCATGGAGCATCTCACCAGCACTGTGTCTGGTATGGGAAGGTCACTCGGCGTGGCAGAGGATTTCTCCTGAGCCTATACTCAGAACCAGGCACAGCACCAAGGACTCCTCAGTACCTCTCCCTGCCTTGAAATCACAATCCTATGATCACCCTATCTATTGCCAGGTGGGGAAACTGAGGCACAGAGGTTAGGCGAGGAATTCCATACAGCCAGGGAAACACCAAGAGTTCTCCCAAGGAATCTGTTCCCAGCCAAGCTCTTGATAGACCCATGTTGTTGCTAAGCAGTATTCTCCACCAACAGCAGCAAGAGTGCTGGGTTCAAAACAGACCGTAAAGGAAGGTCTTCTTCTCCGCCGTGCTCAGCAGCACTGGTCCTGGGCAGCCCAGCCTCCGAGCTTCCATTCTGGTTATCACAGGCTGCGGAGGAGGGTGTTTGGAGGCCTGCCACTTACAGGCTACTGCAGAGTCCCATGGGACTGTTTCAGCCACATCTGGCTGGGTACTGTCAGACCCAAAACAGGTCAGCACTCTCCAGGAGAGACCTAAGAACATGCTTGGTGACAGATGCCGGATGCTGTAAGTGTTGTTCATGTTTGTGTAGTGAGTTTTACCCTATTACCATAATGTTATGCTATGCACACCACACTCACATGAAAAGGGGGGGCATGGTTGAATAGATAGTTCTGTCCGTAAAGCCACACAAGCATGAGAACCCAAGCTCAGCATCCAGAGTCCATACCCAAAGCTAGTTACACTTATAATCAAGTCCTGGAGAAAGGAACATGGAAGGATCCCTGGGACTTTCTGACAAGCCAGTCCAGTAATTGGTAAGCTCTCACACATACTGAGCGCTTCCACACATATGTGCACACTTATGCTCACACATTTACACACATACATAATATGTGAACATGTGCACACGTGCACACACATAATGCATACACATGAATGCACATGCATGTGCACACACACACACACACACACACACACACGCATGCACACACGGGTGCAGGGAACAGAAACAAATCTCTTCCTAACCATGTCAACCCAATTTCCTCCCATGGGGTCCTGCCTGCTCTCCATCACCTACTTCCTACTGAAGAGGCTCCGGCCAACATACATGGGATATCCTGCCAGGACTCTCCCTATGGAGATGACTCTGCCTCCATAGCTTCTCTATGGTGGCGTGAGGTGGTCATGAGTCCATAATGGGTCTTCCTGCTGGTGTGGGTCTCCCCGAGCACGGGATAACACCTTGGCGGATCTTGGCAGCTAGCACGGTGTCTGGAACACAACAGATGCTTCAGATTCGGTGGCCAGAAGAGTGAATTAAACATAGAGAGGACAGTGACTTAATTCAGAGCCAACTGACACAGATAAATGCATGTTGCTTCCTTCACACACATGCATTGAAGAACCTTTCTGAATCACAGCGGAGAAACTTCTTTTACCAATCCTTACTATAAAACACTTGGGTTTTTTTTTTGTTTGTTTGTTTCTTTATTAAAAAAAAATCCCACTTCCACGTGCTGGCCAGCTAGCACCTGGATCTGTCAACACCGGACCTCCTGGCCGTCAATCAAACAGGGTTCTGCCAAAGTTCTGACGGCCCTAATGATTTGACTGTGAATAGGAACAACACATCAAGCGGAATCATAAAGGAAGAAAATGGGGTGGAAAAGGGAAAAAAACAAGCACTCTGAAATCTTGTCTCAGAAGATCCATCTTTCCTGAGATGTGCCTCCCGTTAAATCAGTAAGAATATCTGTCAGAGATAGCCTGCTACACCATTTGGTTGATGTCAAACCTAAATAAACCAGATCAGAAAACCAGCAAGTGGCAGGAGAGAAATGAAGGGGCTCAGAGCGGCCTCGCTGTAACTCGCATGGTTTGCTTGCTGATTTTTGGGGGAGGAGGGGAGGCAAGTCGTGGCAATCGGCGGCAGTCATTTGCGGTACTAATGTCCAATTCAGCCTTCTTTCATTCTCCTGATTTAGGTGGTCAGAGTGGTCTCGTAGCCGACACGGGGAAGCTGTGCTGTTTAGCAGGCTGTTTAATGGGAAACTGGCAGTCTTATTTCTTCTCTAGATTTGGTTTGTCACTAGGTCTCCATTACATGCCACTCAGCTTTGATGTCTTTGGACAGGACTGATCAAAAGATGTCATTTGACCTACACAGCATGGCAGAAACTTGGAGAAGTCTCATAAAGCGACACTCTGGCTGTAAATAAAATGACATTATTATTTCCTCTCTCCCATCATGTAGAAAAGCCAATTATGGTAATGCACTGCACGTCAATGAAAATACAGCAATCTTTTTTGGAGCAGCGACTGCAGGCATCAGTATTGCAACTCTCCTTCCTGGGAAAATCTGCCCATTGGAAAATGAAGAGGAAGGAGGTGATAGATGTCTTAAAGACACTTAATAAAATCCTGGACAGCCAAGAGAAGTGCAAGTCAGCAAAACAATTGGGAGCGTCGAATGCAAACGGTTAAAGTTTCCTAATTATCTAATAATTTAATCTCTGGTGATTTATATTCTGTCACCAAAATGGCCAGTATCATGTCCCATGTCTCTTAGCATTTGAGTGACAGCGAAGCGATTTATGGCACTAATAACCCTGCTGTACCCACCACTTCTTAAGAGGCCAACTGGGGGGGGGGGTGCTTCCGACCTTGTTCCTGAAATTCATTTAGAAGTGATGTCATGAGGCACAATCTTGTCTGCCCTAGGTCTGCAAAGACAATCTGACAATCACACTGGATGCTGTTTCTATTGTTTTAGAATTCCCCATTTTATTATTCCACAGATTCAAAACAATCTCCATCCCTCCCCTACTTAAGAACTCCTTAGTCAGAACTAAACATGCACACAAATCTCTCAGTTGCTTTCTAAGGAGCTAGCTTCCACCGGACACACCTTGCTACAGTCAGAAATTCTAGCCTCTTGCTTACAGTGTGTGTCAGGCCCACTGAAACAGCCTCCCATTGTTTTGCCCTGAGGCACGGACTAGACCTTCCAGCTTCTTGAGTCCCATCTCTCCTCTGCCTCCAAGGGACCCTGGCCTTTAAGCATCAAAGCGGGTGTGATGTTGGCCTCAGTGCCCCGAGGTAAGACTGCTCCTGCCTGGTTCTATGGCCCTGCCTTGTCTGTGAGGCACCGCTTGGACCTTCTAGACTTCTCTAATTCAGACCATGAGAGGGCAGCTTTGGAGCCTTGGCGGGACTGTGGGTAGAGGTCAGCTACACAGCAAGGCTCCCGTCAAGGGTACATTTTAATCTTTCTGTAATCATGGCATACATTCATTTCCGGGGGTAGGGGGGAAGATTCCTGCGATGTGTGTCTATTTAAATCAAGGATCACTACATCCACAGTACAAAGAAAGACTTTTTGGCTATATCAGAAAATCCTTTGACTGTCCCAATTATTTGGGTTAATTTTTTTTTCTGTTCTATTAAGTCATCTCTAGGCACATACTGCAACTACATCTTTTTCCCCTACAATTTAATTTTAGTACATAATAAAGTACGGATTAAATTTAGAAGCTTCAACAAATTGCAGCAACTTTAAATAACATTTGTCATGTCAATAGTAGCAAGGGCTTCCCAAAAAGATGACATTTGTAAGGTTGCAAATTTTTATCAAAAAGACTCCCAGGGAGCCCCCGCCAGGAATCCACACTGCCACCAGTGCATCTTGGGAACCTGTAGGGCGCTTTGGCTATGAGTACCGTCAACTGCAGTTCCCCGGGGAGACAGCCCAAGGAAAGCTCCAGTTGCCCCAGGTCTGTCCTGGTTTTCCATTTTCCAAGGATATCACATGTCAGGGTTGTCTGCTCGGCTACCACTCATCGTGCATCGGGAAGGCCATGATGATTACTACGGTAAGCAGGTCAACATGGCCTCAAACCACCTCCTCCTCAGAGCCTCACATAACAAAAGACACTGGATTCTTGTCCTAGAGGCCTAATGTTATCGAGAGCTAGAGATCAATGTATTATGCTGAACTCTCCCGTTTTTCCCCTCCCCAAAGAGCTTCTATTTAATATCATATTCCTGAACCACACAGAAAATTCTGGAACAGATGGGTAAGCCGATCTCTACACGTAAGTATGAGGGCCAAGAGGCCCTGTCTCTGAAGGGCACACATCACGGCCGATAGCTGGTCACCTCGCCACTATCCACTGTGTTGGCTGTGAAGCCTGGTTTGGGCCACCATCCACCATCAGCCACAGCATTCAGGGTGCTGACAAAAGCTAACCTCAATTAGGAGTTTTCTCTAAGTCCCCGGGTGCCTCGAGGTCAAAGACTCGGACTTTGCAAGCAATATAGTTTAAAACCAAAAGTGAGGGTGAAGGAGAGCATCAGGACCTGAGTTTGCTCCTCTAAAGCTTGTAAGGAACGAACAATAATGGAAAAGTACAGTATCATGCGTGTAGGAGGCCAGAAAGGCAGACGCTGGGGCTCACTTGTCCACCAACACTGAATGAACTTGTCTAGGGAAAAGACAAGATGGCCGACTGCTCCTGAGCAATGACACCTGAGGCCGACCTCTGACATCCCCAAACACATGCAACCCTGCACATATCTGGACACACATACATGCACATGAGAAAAGCAACAAAAAAATCATCCTGAAGCACACGAGGGAAAAAAATCTATAGTTAAGCTGTCCTGGCAAGTGTATTCAGTAAATATAAGTGCTTTATTGCCTTTTAGGTGGGAATTCATGAGCTGTATATAGGGAGGAAAGACGAAATTCATCATCAGGCAAGAATTACAGAGTCTTCCCACAAGCCTGGGTTGGAAGAGGTCTAGTCTGGAGTGAGGGGATGCAATCAGAGAACAGATTTACCCACTGATATATCATTCCTTACCCCAATATTAAATTTTATGTGGAAATCTAGGAATTTAAAAGCTTCACATTTTTGTGTAATAAAAAAGAAATACAATATCCTGTTGCCACGCACAGTGACACTTCATGTAGGAAAGAAAACCATTCTCCTTAGCTACTCTTTGAAATACGACCTAAGACGTCATTTAATTTTTGAAAACCCTGAGGTCATGTAACACACTTTCTCTGTCATTTGTAAGTACATTAACTCAGTGGTCATACGACAGCGAAATTATGATAATGGGCTGCTCACATGGGTCAGACAGGCAGTGCACTTCGTGTTAGCTTCAAACAATGTCAGGACACAGCCCAGATGAGACAGGACAGCAGGCGAAGCAGAGTTTACTTTCCAAAAGTCTCTTTCCCTGGATCCCGTGCATACACATGAAGAAGACACGGGATCTGACATCAGTGGTGAACTTCTGAGAAGCAACGCCACACACATACAAGAACAAATACACACACATACAAATGCACCCCCCCCCACACACACACACACAAGTACTTAAAATCACAGGTGAAAGTTGAAAGGTCAGCGTCAATTTACGTCTCCTTTCCAAACGTCACTAGTATGGTCCAAGATGCAAATGTATTCCACAGGTACAAGCGCTCTACTAGATTACTCTAAAACAGCAGCACGTTTAATACACACGCAGAGGCAGAAAACGACCCTTTAAGAATACTCCTCTCCTGGGCTGAGCTTTTCTGAGAAATCAGAAGACACAGAAAGCCCAAAGGTGTCTTGCTATGAATGTACATCTTTGATTGGACTTGTTACAGAGTGACACATGCAGCCAGGGGGATGGTTCAAGCATGTGTTTTCCTTACACCCATTCAGACCTGACTTTAATCCTCAGCATCTGTGTGAAAAAGGCGGACATGGTAGTGTTCATGTGTAATCCCGGCGCTGGAGAGAGAGGCAGAGTCAGGCAGAGTCCCAGGGGGCACTCATGGGCCAGCCAGCCAGTCCCAATCATAGAGCTGCAGAATCTCAGTGTCTCAAAAAGGAAGGTTAACAGTGCCTTAGGAACAATATCCAAGGTTGACCTCTGACCTCCATATACACACACACACACACACTTAACTAGAAGTCCCCTTCCCCTCTATTTTAAAGAAATAAAAAGAACATGGTAGATATGCATTTAAAGTCAGATATGCATCTCAAGTTTAAAAACCGGAACTTTCTTACAGGACACTTAGGTATACACCTTCTTCTGATTCATGTCCATGGGGTTACATCTAAGAAACGATGACATCCTTTTCTGTGGCGGGTGGCTGTGCCTCTAATTAGTCTCCGGAAGACCCTGCCAAAGAGCCTACCTCAGGCAGCCACCTTGATCTCAGGGTAATTTGCTAAATACCTGTGTATCAGAGTGTAATCCCCTTTAAATAGCCCTTCCCCTTTCTTCTCCTTCTCTCTATACTAAAAGGGAAAAAAAAATCTGTCAGCATAATAGCTCCTGGGAGAACTCTAAGCACAAGGTTGATGAGCACAAAGGCAGAGAAACACCATCCGAATGCAAAAGTTAACTGAACAGCAAAGATAATTGCTAAGATAATTATTTTGATAGAAGCCAGCTGAAAGCATGAGTCCTGTGTTTTCCCGTTCCTGTTAAGGGTAAGCTACCCGTATCAGATCTTTGCTATTCGCATACATATTTACTGGATGACATTTTGTTTTCAATTTCTTTTTGGAAAACAATTCATAACAAAACCCGGGGACTTTAAGCCGATAACTAGCTAGGTAAAATTTTAACATATCTCTGTCAAGATGATACTATAATTTTATAAACGAGTGGCATGGCCTAACCTTGTGAAGCAAGCTCGCCAGCCTATTAAACCCTGTGTTTCACAGGAGGGAAGAAACACAAAGGATACTTTGGGCTATTGTATGGTCAGGATCTGCAGCTTCCTCCTCCAAACCTAAGGGGCTGACAATGGAATTTAACGTCGTATAACTACTGTAGCCTTGAGCAAAGATACAATTACAGCTCAAAAGCATCCTGATTCCAGACTGTTGCTGGAGTCATGGTATAAATCAACAACTGCATCCTCCCTTTTCCTCTGCAGACTGCTCCCCTCCATGTACAAAATACAGGATCAAAAAACTTGGTTAAAAGGTCATTTTGTTTTTCTCAATGCCATAAAAAAAAAAAAAAGGCATAGCTAGATCAGTCGTGCATATGTAAATTGGCTCAGAAAACCCCTGCTTTTCCTTCACACTGAGTTATTGTATCTGTATAAAACGTTGATACCTACACCAAGAATAACAGAAAGCAAAATCTCTATGGTCTAACTGCCAAGATGGAAGTAAGAAACAGAGACATATTGAACACGCTTATTTTCTCCTGGCCCTATTACTAAAGCCAGACATTTCCTTAACTGATAAACATATATTTAAATTAATTTAATTGTGTTAAGGGTTAGGCATGATACTATTTGCATGTAAGAAA
This sequence comes from Mastomys coucha, assembly GCF_008632895.1. Taxonomy (NCBI): domain Eukaryota; kingdom Metazoa; phylum Chordata; class Mammalia; order Rodentia; family Muridae; genus Mastomys; species Mastomys coucha. Next base: position 79,899,092 of record NW_022196895.1, read on the forward strand.
GAGGGCTTCTAAAATACATAATGTGTTGTCACAGAATGTATTGATTATTGGTAACTTATTTATACTGCTTTTTACCACAAAATGAAAGTGTTTCTCATTTTAAGAAGAACAAAGAAGTCTGAAGATTATTAAGACAGCAGTAAAAGGAGGGGGGGGCAGAAATGCAGGTGGAGCCTGCTCACATACCTAAATCAGAGATAAAAGTTGGACCTGATTTTACCAGAGAAATAATGTTGGCTTGATAGATTATAGTCCTGACAAATGATTCTAGACCCTTTATTTTTTAAAACAGCTTTGACCACAGGTGACAGTTTCATTGTGACAGTTAATGAAAGCACATCCTAAACGCACCTTCCTAGAACACAGCAGATCACCATGCAGGCATGCGATGCTGAGAAAAGCACAATCGGAAAAGAGAATTTTGTTCCTCATGCAGGGCAAACATGGCTGGAGTACCCCAGCTGAGATTCCCCAGCCAGCAGAGCCTCTGCTCCTAGCCAGCTCAACAAGCAGCTGAGACCCATGTGCTCAGAGACCCACTGTACCTGAAAGAGTCCTGCAGCCCCTTGGAGAAAGTTACAAGTGGGTGCTAGGCACCTTTGCCAAGGAGACAGTGGGCACCCAGTTGCCAGGATGCTGTGGACAAAGTGGACTCCACCTACCGGAGAATAAGCAGAAGAAATCTAGCAGGGGAGAAGAGGTAGGCATGTTGGAGGGCAGTTCGTGGGAGGCTCTGGAGCTGTCTGAGAGGCACCCCTGGGTTTGGGAAGCTAGAGGAAGGTAGGAATGATGCAGATATAGACACCAGGGCTTGGGGAAGGTGTGACAGCAGACACAGGAGACCCACCTCAGGGTGGAGATGGCACGCTGTCTCATCCTCAGCAGCAATCCTGAGGCAGAGATGTATATCCAACCCAAATTCATTTTAAAGACAGAAATTAACAATTTCTCAGGTTTAACAGGACACATAATAGGGTCCCAGTCCAGGAGCACACTGTCAGTCTTTCTAAATCATATGCCTAAACGTGCTGCACCCAGTCTATCAGCTGGGAACTGCAAAGCACCGCCAACGGCTTGGCGTGCACTAGGCAAACTTTTGACGAATCCATCAAAGAGAGGATATAGGAAAGCACATATGACCTTCTGTCACACACTCGCACATCACAGAGGCGTGCACAGACCCCACTTGCTTATGTCTGTCGTGACATTTTGATTGTATGCTGTTGTACAAAAAGGAAAAGGAGAAGGTACTTCTAGAAGGATTGATGGTGGCCAGAACCTTCTGTGAATCTTATGGTGAACTAAGGAATGTTTCCCGAGCACATCTTGAGAACTTGACCCCATCCTGGGAAGCCACACCAGGCTCAGTCCCCACCTCCTGTGGAGAATACCTGGGGAGCTCTTCCAAAGACCAAGGTCCTAGGATATGGCTTACACTACAACCTGACATCATACACTTGATTGCTATGGCAGCCACTAGCTCGCCTTCAAGTGAGCCCATGAAGCTCCCTAAACAAATTCACATGCACGCCTCTATCAAAGCTGATACTTACTGCTCAAGCTAAATGACTCCTGTTCAGTTCCTAGATCCCATAGCAGTTCCTTGGCCTCTACATGTGTACTGTAGCATAAATGTAGCATGTTCTCTCTTCCTCTTTGTTTGTGTGTGTCTCTTCTCCACCCTCACACACTAAATAACAAATACTTGAAAAAAACTTAAACCTTGTATTTGGCTTGAAGTCCCTAAAGTGAGTCTTCTCTTCAGCTTAACATCCTAAGCTCAGAGACTCATGACTCTTAGAAGTTCACCTTCCTCTTGTCAGTCAAGGTAAGGGCTGCAACACTGTACAAAACGAGTAACTATTTTTAACCAGGACAGAAAGAATCAGAAGCCTTGACAGGAGTCATCGTAGGTCCAGTGCCAGTATCTAGAGCAACCTCTCCCAGAGGGAAGCAGCTCTGTGTCCAGTCTCTAGGCAAGCTAGAGGTGGGCCTTTCTCTCCCTGCATGGGTACTCTGCAGTTGGTTTATGGTAGTAAGTGCAGTTCAGGCTGCATGTGAGCAACAAGACTTCTGGCATTCCCGAAGAATCCACTTCTGGATATGACGCTCTTGTTCTTTACAAGAGTCACTGTAGAAGACCTGGGTGGTGACAACCTGGATGCCATTAGCCAACTATATCTGGACCCTCTCTTGCAGTGCATTTGGTTGGCGAGTCAACGGGTTTTGCTCATGGGCCACACTCTGTTCTCTGTCTCCTCCTCTCCTTTCTCCACTCAGCTGTGATGTAGGCAGCAAGGAGTCAACGTGCATGATCTTCCCTTCTGAGTGGACAATACCATTTGCACTTCTTTGCTTCCTTAAGATTGGACATTGGCAGTAACATATTGCAGAAGGGATGTCACATGCTTCCCATAGGCCTTCCAGAACCAGAGTGTGTATAAGTTGCCATGTCCCTCACCCTGATATAGGAATTGTCAGCCTGGCAGGTGATATGTACAAGTCCACTTTGTCCCTCTACGGGCATGTCCTGGAGTGTACACAGAAGCAGATGTGTAATGGGAGCAGAAGAGCATTCTCTGCCACTTGTGCTGATTGACACCATCCTCTACCCTCCTTGTCCTCAAGTGACTAGGATGGTTGCAGCTTGGCTAGCCTGGTCTCTCATGGCACAGCCTCTGAAGTGAACTGAAAACCATATTGCCAGGAGAGGAGAAACACTGGACCCAGCATGAGAGATGGCCAGGGGAGAGGGTATACTTCCCACCCCCGCTGGGGTTTAGCCTCACTCCTCTTGCATGGAGCGAGGGGTGCCATAAAAACAGCAAGAGCTGCTTCCCTCAGGTCCCTTTAAGCTGGGAAGTTTGAGTTTCTCCTGACACACCATGCATCAGGACTGTAGGCCGAAGCTATGGCTGGGACCTCAGCACTCAGTGAGAGCACTGTTGCAGGTCAGTGCCTATAGCAGTGGATCTCTAGAAGAATGCAGTGAGAAATCAGGAACTGGTCAACCTTCCCCTAACCATCCTCCCACAGCACTGCTGAAGTGTGTGTACACCCAGCTGCATCTCTTCAACTCAGAAAGGAAGCAGAAGACAAGAGGAACAGGTACACAGTTTCACAGATGTTCTGTCTGCTGATCCCCCACCTGTGGCCTGAGTTTTACATCTTTGGCCCCAGGCCCCTTCCACTTGGGGTGCGAGAAGAATACAGAGCCTGTGGAACTTCATGGAACTTAGACACAGGATGTGAAAAGGATGCCCTCAGCTTACTTGACAGGAGGCAAAATGCTACAAGCATTTTCCTGGAGTGACAGGCCAAATGACAGAAAAACAAAAAGCAGAGGGGACTCCTGTCTTGTTCCTGTGACAATACAAGCAAATGTGTGTTGTTGCAATGAGTTTATCGACTAGTGGACAGTGGCCAGGGGAACACGGCGGGTCTCTGAAGCCAGATGGGGACACAGAAAGGAATCCTCGGGCTGCTCCTCTTCCCATTCCTTCATTCCCTCACATGTTCACAGTCAGGGCTTTGCCTGAGGAGAAGAACTGGAACCAAGGAGTTGATGGCAGCAGCCAACAGGACACAGGGCGAGTGTGAAGTCCAAGTGGCCTCATATGGGGCTCACACAGAACCGGAGACATTTTACACAATCAGAGAAGGGACATGGACAAAGCTTTTGGAAATTAAACGTATACATTGTGAGGCACATGCATGTAGTCCCAGCCTCCAAAAGGCACGGTTACCAATATCAAATTCTCTCATATCTTACTCCTCATAGCTCTGCCCTCTTACAGAAGAAAGATGGTGTATACGAGGCACACAAGGTCACAGCTAGGAACATCCCAAGTGAATAGGCCTGACACAGATAAAATTGGGATTGTCATTTCAGTGGACCAAGGCACATAGGTGCAATGGGGACCAGGATATGCTGACATAAGGCATCCCAAAGACAGATGCCAAGCCACACAGGAGCATGCCAGAGACCAAAGCAAGAGTTTACTAAGGTAAAGAGTTTACTTCAGGTGACAGTTTATCTTCCTAGCGCCAAACTACGGGTCTACATGTGTGCGAGAGTGTGTGTGTATGACTACGGGTGTATATGTGTGCGAGAGTGTATGTGTATGAGTGTTCATTTGGAGAGCTGAGGTCAACAATGAGTACAATCTCTCAGGTGTCATTCTCCCTGAGTTTGTTTTGAGACAGGATCTTTCACTAACCTGTAGCTCACTGATTTAGGCTAGGCTGGGTGGCCAATAAATCCCTGGGACCCTCCTGTCTCTGCCTTCTCGGTGCTGGGATCACAAGCATATGACATGATGCCCAACAATTTGCAGGATCTTTGAGGACCAAACTGAGGTCTTTATACTTGTACAGCAAGCATTTCCCTGACCAGGCTATCTTTTCATCCCCAATGCCAGGCTTCTTGAGCAGTAGAATACCATTTTTTTTTATATGAAGATCTTTTAACTTAGTAATTAACATAATATCCTCAGATAACAAATGACTCTTATAACATTTTCTCATAGGAAGCTGAGCTCTGTCAAGCTCCCCCTATTATCCCCAGCCCACTCTTGCCCTTCCTCCACCTTGCCCAAGCCAAGATTCTGAAACAGGAGCAGAATCGCATGTTTCTCTTTGGCATACGACAAGAAGAGGCATGGTTTTATCGCAGCAATAAAAAGGACCCATCACTTTAAAATAGTTTAGCATCTTCTGTATGTATTAAGGTTTTTGGTAAATGTTTCAAATGAGTTACTGCCGTAGGAAGGAAATCACATGCTATCTGGTGGCCCTGAGTGGTCCGTCAGTGAAGAAAGCCAGTTCATTAATGATCTCCCAACTGAAGATCAATTTGATAAAGCTTTTTAACTGTCTTCTTTAAAACTGCGGCCAATAGCAGGAAGGGCCTGAGCCTCAGGGATGCAGGCCTAGTAGTGTTCCTCACATACATCGTCAGGACAATAAATATACATCATTGCTGCTTTTGGATACATAGGCAATAACATCAAGTTATCTGGGTATTTAAAAGCTACAGCATTTACCCATAACTCTGTCATAAGTAGAAATACTTCCTCTGAAATAACACAGCTTCAAGATGAAAACCAAAGTCTTCATATCAAGCATAAGAATTGCCTCAAGCTACCCTGCTAACTACGGATGCGTGCGGAGAGGTAAAACGCGCCTATGCGGCGGCATGTGTAGCTTTGGAACTCGCTGGATAGACGTCTACAGCGGTTTGAAAGAAGACAGTGTACAATCATGGGCCTTCTAAACTATGGAACCCCAAACAGGAAAAACGTTTACTGCAGGAAGGGACGGGAACCTTTTCCCTCTCACGGTTCCATGCGGATCTCCAGAGGGTGGCAGTGAGTTCTCCTTAGTCTGGATTTCACTGTAATCTCTAATTCATACATGAATTGCAAGAGGTCTCTCCTCCCCCATTTTGTTCCTGGGAAGAAACCATATTCCCCACTGATGGCCCACACAACTGTCTTTTCTACAGCATCGTTTTTCTATGAAGCAGAGAAATCCCTGCATGTGTGGAAATGCACTTGTGTGCTTAGTGAGAATCCTCTTGAGTGCCTTCTGCTTTAAAGCGCTGCATTCTAACCCTGCCCAGTATCCAGAGGAAAATAGCTTCCAAATTAAAGTCCTAATAAATTAAGTTAATAATTCACCTTCGTTAAGTAATTTAATTTCTTTCTCGAGCAATAAATAGTTCTTATGACATTCTTCTAGGGCGTAAGTACAAACGTTATTTTTCTTCATCACTTCAATCTCCTCCCGAGTACTAGAAACTAAATGGCCAGGCAGTGGGGTGGTCTGTTTGTTCTCTTTTGGTTTGAAACTAGAGCTTAAGTGTGGCAACTCCATGGAGCTTAATAGAGATCAGATGTTCTGATGGGTAATTTATATAAGAAATAAATTGCTGGAGATGTAAAAAAAAAAAAGTGGGCTTCATCTCTATCATGTATGCTAAATCTAAACAGATCAATTTTATATTTATATGTGACTATATGTGAATGCATATAAATGTCACACATGTATATGATGTATTATACTCCTACCCATCCCCTAGCTCCCCGATCGACTTCCCTAGACCCCACCTCTCACCACACCCCCTCCCAATTCCAAGTCCTCTTTTATCTCCTTTTAAGTATCCCATTGTGTCCAGTTAGTTCTGCCTCTATGTGTATTCATGTAGAGTCACCCAATGGAAAGTGGCAACATATGAGCATCCTTACCCCTAAAATAAAAATGTCTATTTTCACCTGCTTCCATCAACTGCCAATCACTCCACAGCCAGCGAGAGAGCCTTGTGTATAATGTGTATTTTAAATATACATTTTAACAATTAAGAGAAGCACTAACTATTAAAACATAGAAGTGACATTTTCCCCTAATACCTACACTATTATTAGATATAATAGCATGCATTAAATATAAAATAAGTGCATATTAAGACATGACAGTTGTCTTATATTACATCTCCAGCTATGTTGGGGTAATAGACTGTTTAGAATACACACGTGATTGTATGTATACATGCAAATAGCATGTTACCTGTTTATAGCATATTCGCTTCATGCTGAGCTATGTATACTGTAGTATACCTGCATATATCGAAATATGCTTGTGTGCACATCTAAAGTCCTTTGAGTGCCTTTCTGCATTGAAGTGCTTCCACCCTTACCTTGGCCAGCATTCCTAGGAAAATAGTGCCCAAATTAAATTCTGTGTGAACCAAATTCACGTGGGTTGTGAAACTGTCCCAGCTCAGCCGGGCACGGAAGAGCTTACTGCCTCTATGGACCAATAAGGATGACAGCTAGCAGTGAGTGGGTAGATGTGGACTCAACCAGGCCATGTGTGTGGAAGGAGTCCAGCAGGCACTAGCCACTTGTAAATGTTGCGTGAGGAAAAGCACCCCAGACAGTAGAGAGAAGGAGAGGAAATGCAGATGAGGAGAAGAAAACCAAGCACTTGTAGCCAATGCCGCTCAAAACATGCGCACACTAAAACAGATGCAGAAAGTGTGCTTGGCCACAAGCAATTACACAGGGATTACACATCCCTATAAAACGCATGAGGGATGGATACGGTCACTTCTTGAAGGTACATCTCCAAGTGCAACTGTAACTAACAGAACCCAAGTGGAGATCCCTGTGGGAGGCTGCATGTTTTGGATAATGGAGGTTTCCCTTTTAAACCAAAGCTTTTATCTACATATTAAGAACATAGGTACAAGAAAATCTACATGGAATGTATTTGGATTTGTTGTGGGTTGGTTTGGTTTTTTTTTTTTTTTAAACCATGCTGAGTACAAATTAAGTCCTCCAGAAACTAGAAATTAAACTTATGAGCGATAGTGGTTGGCACCTAAGGCGAAGATCCACACCAAGTCTAATAAAGGCTTGCCCGACAGGTCTCTCCCGCTGCTTACTCGTCTTCCCTCCTTTTGTCTCCTTCTCAGGGTCTGTTACGGCATCTCCTCATTTCTCAGTTACCGGGCACCATTCCCAACCACCTCAGTCTTAGAACTTCCAGTCTGCCGGAGCTGAGAGCAGACATCCACAAATACTACAGTCAAGTGTGATGGTCGGAAAGCCAGATTCAAAGGCGGGTGAGACCCGTGGTGAATCCGACCGCTCCGTACGTCGCCTCCGACACCACACCTCACCTCTGGTCCACAGACGGCAATTACTGCCTTTATACATTTCTGATGTCTTTCTATGTTTCCAAAGTGTGTTTCCTTATTAGTGCCCCAAAGCCTTATTAATGTATTACAGTACTCTATTATCCCCGGGCCCTGTGCACAGACAGGGAACAAACAAGGTCAGGGACACAGACTGCACTGCTAACAGCACAACAGAAATGTCTCTGTCAACTCACCCGCTTTCCCTCCCGGACACACCATGAAAAATACCAAGGTGTAATTTTCACTTTAAAAAAAAAAAAAAAAGAAAAAAGAAAAAGAAAGAATGGTGTCTGGAGAGCTGGCTCCATTGAGTAAATATCTGCTGCACAAGCATCTGGATTCACATAAAAAGCCAGGCCTGGTGGGTGTACTAGAATCCTAGCTCTGGGGAGTGGGAAACAGGATGACCTCTGGAACAGAGCGTGCTGGCCAGGAGTCTGGCTAAAGAGCTGAGCTCCAGCTCCTCTGAGGGACCGTGTCTCAAAAGGAAGGTGGTAGGCAGTAGCTATCAACCTCCAGCCTCTATACGCAAAGACATACACGGTCACGTGCACCTATACCCACACAAGCATAAACACAAACCGAACAGGTACAACACACACACATTCACACACACACACACACACACACACACACACACACACACACTCAGAGTGGGGGGTGAGGGGAATACCAAGTAAAATGAGGGAAATTATTTTATTGTCGGTGAAAGATGACCAAAAGAAATTACCCTCAAGCATATCGATATTGCGGTAGACATGAACACAAGCCTCCAAGGCCCTGGGACAAAAGAAGGCCCTGAGCCCTCACCAGGGACTAGACACATGCCATGAAAATAAAGGCCCGGAATACAAACGGCTATGATTCCCTAAGTTTTTAAAGATTTATTCACTGCCACCAGATAATGCTGACTTACTGAAAAACTGTAAGTATTTATAAAGAGACGCTCAGAGGAGGCAACAGCAGAGACATCCCTAACCCTGAAGGCTGAGCAGACCAGAGGATCTCATTATTAATGCTCCTTGGGACAATGAGCTCAAGCCCCTATCAGGTGGGCACCTTTTATATGCAAATGCACTCTGCTCCCTAATCTGTGTTGTCTGAGCCCTTCTTCCTGCCAGCACTCTGGAAACTTTCACTTTCTAACACTGAGGGTTTGCAGACGAAGCAAGGGCCTCCAGTTTGGGTCCTCACCACGTGTGTCCTCATCACGTGTGGCCCACTATTCCCAGACCAGGCAAGAGAGACCCTGCTCCGACTCCACACAAACACGTCTTAGTCATGGCTCCTCGGTGGACATTTGCACTGCAGAAAACATTTCATGACACCATACCAACAAAAAGAAACTAATGAATTCTTTTATTTTTTTCTAAAAATCCATTTGTCATTGATTTTCACAGATGTTGAAAAGCTACCATGTTTTCTCAAAATAGAATAGTTGGTACATTAGGC
>NW_022196895.1:79908255-79933255 GCF_008632895.1 Mastomys coucha
AAGGTAAGAAAATCTAGATTGTACTATCACACACAAAGACAAACAGGAGCCTCTGTTAATATAGAAAGCTAATTAAGAAGAAAACAAAACTCAACAGCAGAGTAACACAACAATAATAACCAGCTAAAAATACAACAGAAAAGCAACTCCATTCATAAAGAGAAATATCACAATAAATAACTGTGGGCCAGACAACAGCAAATAAAATAACTCTTGAATAAATTTGAAAATATATCCATTTTACTTTTAGGACTAGAAAGTTTATTATAGGTATGCCAAGTAATTTTGAATTCATTTGTTAAGGTAATACCATTCCAATAAAACCACCTAAAGTACTATTTTAAACTGACAAATAATTCTACGGTTCACCTAATACAGATAAACAAAAGATATACCAAAAGACCAATGGCCATGAGGATAGGAAATCACAGGCCATCTAAAATATATCCTAGGGCCATAGTAACCCCAACAGAGGAATACAGGTTGGAAACAGAGGATACCCCCAGTTAAGAATTTAGTTTATTTTGAGAATAGCATTTAAAAGTCAACATAGAAAAGATAGACATTTTAAAAGTAGCATTAGAAAAACTGCTTCTGAAAAATAATTGTCACACACCAATCTCACATCGTGTACCAGCATTAAATTCATGGTCATTGAATACTTAAATACAAAAAGTCATAAATCCAATAAAATAAATTTGAATATTGAAACAATCTTGAGAATTGGAAGGTTTTAAGTATCCCTTCAAAAGTAGAAACTACACAGACAAGGGTTATTCAAGCCACATACAAACAATTTAGTACATTGAAAAATAAAATTCCACAACCCACAAAATCCTGTGCTAAGTAGGGAAGGCCAGTTGGCAATAAAGGCACTAAAATAATTTAAAGCATCTAAAACCTTTGACCTAACAAGTTTTAATTGTAGAAATTTATCAAGAAAATTGCGAGACGATGGCCAAGTTATTAATTACACACAGTTGTTTACAAGTGTGGATCTGGGAGAGATCCAACCTTCCAACAATCCTACACTCCATATCATTATGCATAGAAATAAAGTGTGGTGTAAAAACACACAATGAAAACAGCATGTGGTACACATATAAGACATGGCCCAGAATGAAGTGCACATATAAGACACGATCCAGAATGCAGTGCACATATAAGACATGATCTGGCATGCAGTGCACATATAAGACATGATCCAGAATGCAGTGCACATATAAGACATGATCTAGAATGCAGTGTATATATAAGACATGATCCAGAATGCAGTGCACATATAAGACATGATCCGGAATGCAGTGCACATATAAGACATGATCTAGAATGCAGTGTATATATAAGACATGATCCAGAATGCAGTGCACATATAAGACATGATCTGGCATGCAGTTCACATATAAGACATGATCCAGAATGCAGTGCACATATAAGACATGATCTAGGATGCAGTGCACATATAAGACATGATCCAGAATGCAGTTCACATATAAGACATGATCCAGCATGCAGTGCACATATAAGACATGATCCAGCATACAGTGTACATGTAGGACATGATCCAGGCACATAGAGAAAGATACATTTGATCATTTCTGGATGGTAGAATTTCACATACGCATCATTCAGTTTAAACATGTTCAAACTTTTCCAAAATAAACAAGTACCGTCCATATCATCTTAGAAGTAACTGGAGGCAGCAAAGGCAGGCAGGAACTGTTTTTCAGTGTCAAACCTTCCAGGGGATCATCTACAACTATCTTCCAGAAAGATGAGGTAATGTCGCTATTATAACTTCTTGAAATCAACAAGACAAATGAACAAAGCAACAGAAAAACGAGCAAATACCACAAGCAAAACCAATTCAAAAGGGAAGAAACACACTTGTCTAATAAAATATGCAGGGGGAGGGCATTCCACCCTTACCTGCAATCCGAGGAATCACGGCTGAAACAGCACAGTTAGACTAGCAGCCACAGAGCAGTTAGACATATGTGCTTCACAGGCGGTGACTAGAAAGGTACCTAGAAATATTTGGAAGTCTGATTTTTTAAGCGGTGCCAATGCTCAATCAAAAAAAAGGGGGTAAATCGAAAAAAGGGGGCCTAAAGAGATAAATTGTGAAAATGAACAAAGGGATGTGCATGTTCACAATGCAGTAAGTGAAAAAAAGAAACTGTCAAACACTATTGTCATGTTTGTTTTAAAAATATAAAGGGGCACAAGAAATAGAAGAAAAGAAGAAGAGAAAGATTCTAGGGGAGATTCAGATGAAAATTTCCACCATAGTAATATCAGGTAAAATGCTATTTTCCAAATCTCCTATGTACCATGAATAGTTTTGCAAGGAGAAGAAAATATTACATAATTGAGGTATTAGTCGTCCATAATTATTTTATGAAACTAGAAATACGAGACAGTGTTTTCTTCAACAATGGATTTTACAAGGAAGGGCTAAGAACCCTGCAGCAGGCAGAGTGCACTCTGGACACGCGCAGAGCCCAGGCGGACCCACTGACACAAGGAAAGACTAAGGACCCTGCAGCAGGCAGAGCACACTCTGGACACGCACAGAGCCCAGGGTAGCAGCTGTGCTCTCTGGGAAGAGCTTCCCCTGCAATCCTGCAGGAACTGGTGCACAGCAGCCCGAGTCAGGGCCTGGGCCTCAGCCACACTCAACCACATAAACTGGGAGAGGAACTTGGCCTATCTGAGTTGGAGCCCTACCATGACCCTCAAGAGGAATCTCATTCAAGATGGCTTCACTCTTTCTGGCCCCTTCAAACCTGACTGTAGCACTGTTGTGAACTATGACTTCCAATGTTTGGGGCTCTGTGGCTTTTGTTTTTTTGTTGTTGTTCTTGTTGTTTGTTTGGTTTTTTTGTTTTTGTTTTTGTTTTAGTAGAAGGACTCATGAGCCTTCGCAGTACTTCCGAATTGCTTTCGTGGAGACCAACAACCCTGCATGAGGAACAGTCCTTTCCGTATCCATGAAGGGTCAATCCTACCTCAGTGAAGACGGACCAGCAAGCAATCAAGCCACTAGCTGGCTAGCTTGTCGGTCACCCATTCACTCAGCAAACACTTACGCACTGTCCAGTTGGCCAGGCACTGTCCAGAGCAGTGGGAAGGGAAATGGACTCCAACTTCCAGCTGCCCTAGCTCCAGCTGGAGGGCTGATCTAGTGGTGCCAAGTGTAGAAATTGGCAAGGATGACAGCTAGCCACTGCCGTGGAAGGGTAAATCCACAGGCAGAGTGAAGACTGGGAACTCTGCTGCATCCGCAGCCCTTCCAGCCCGGGGTCGGGACGGAACGGGGAGATTCGAGGGTTGGAGTGTGCCGAGGCAGAATGTGAGATTCCTCACTGATGGGTGGCGCACAGCAGAATGCAACCTGCATCTCACCCTGTGCCACGAACCGAACCGAGGAGCTTTCGGACCTGACAGGGCTCCTTAGCTCCCCGAATGGTGCCTCCGGGTTGTGGGGAGCCTGCACACTTAGCCTTTCTTGCACTGTAAATGCACATTGTGGGTCAGCACGGCAAGTGCTGTAGCAGAGCAGAAGTAAAGATGGACAATTGGATGGTTTGACCCAGGCACAAGTGATGCTAATCACCAGGACGTCCCAGAAGGGAACACTAGTACCACAGAAGGTACACAAAGAGCGTGAGCCCGGTCCTGGAGAACAGTCTGGGTGAGGCAAGAGGGACACCAAAAAAGATTGTGGCAGCAGGGTAGACCTACAGCCACTGGGCCACCTATAAAACTTCCCATCCCCTTCTACAAGTAGACAGCCGAGGTCCCATCCTGCTGGAAGGGGGTTGGGAATGGCCTGGAGGTTGCTGGTCTGTGTGTTGCTACATAGGACACCCTGGCTTCGGCTGACAATTCTAGACCTGTCACAAAGAACACCAGGCTGGGTCTCCCAAGACACAGGAGAGGACACAGACACAAAATGGTACAATTAGATGTCCCTGCTATGCAAATACACAACGCACGATGAAGATAGAAAAATCTAAATGGGCATGTAAACACGCATGTCACGCTGAACCAAAGCATTTGCTTCCTAAAATGTGTATAAAATGAATTCCAAATGAGAAAAAAAAATTTTAATTAGTAGCTGCTCTATTTTCTTTCAGTTCAACCTTCCATTAATACGGGCCAATTAACTGTCAAGTGTATTTACAAAGATATCTTTTTTTTTCATTTGCTGCGCTGTATTTCTAAGTTCATCATTACTCAATCTATCTAATAATAAAACAACCTTTGGATTATATAAAATAATGAATGATAACCTAAGCAGTCCCAAATTAATTCTTGAAACCCGTACACACACGAGGAGAACCGGGGAAGAATCCAGTAGGCCAGGATCTGTTGCTTCCCAGACAGGCCTCAGGATTAATGCAATTCCACCCCAGTCCACAGCCCCCCTCCAACCCCGTCACATATTTATGAAGGAAAAACCCTCATTAAAAACCGGCATCATTACTAAGTCCAGCCCAGGTAGGAATTTTACACTGGAGGAAGAAGGCAGTCATTGGAGCCACTGATAGACACTGTGACCACTTGCCCTGCTGCTTGCTGGAGAGCCGGGTGATCTCACCGACTGTTTACCTAGCAGATGCTATCTGCAGTATTCAACGGATTCCTGTAAGCTCTCCTCAAATTAAACTAGCTCTAGAACTTTCTCCCCTCCCAGCCTTCCTCTGAGAACACAGTTGTCTCCATTCTTTATCCTTTCATTTTGGAAAACAATGTTTTGTTTCTCAGCTTTTTCAAATGCCACCGGAGGCTTGGGAGCCTACTTTCACTTTGTCTGCATTGTGGCCCAGAATAAATAAAACCTTCTCCATTCTAACTGAACAGGAAGTTAAAAAAAAATATATTAACTAAAATCTAAGCATTAAGCACACACACACACACACACACACACATACACCAAGTACATTTAATGACAAAGTCACGGATATTTTCATCCTTTACAGGCAGAACAAAGTTGAATTCCACCGCTGTGAGGTAGCATGTGTGGGAGCTCACACTCCTGTGTGGTTACGTTCCTGGGTCTCCCTTGTAATTATACGAAATACAGACAGCATTAGCAAAATTTAAAAAGTGGTTTCACCTCGTGATCAGAAAACCACTTTCCTGGAACAGGCTTAACGAAGCAAGTTTCACAAACTGAGAAGGGGACACGATGCTTTCCAAACTGAAATTTCAAGGAATGATCCTTTCCGAAGTGAGATAAGTTCAGGGAGAGGCAATTCGGGCAACTGCCTCTAACATCTGCTTTAAGTAATCAAGGCCATTACATTCTGCTGGTTATACAATCTGCTGTTTAACCAACTTCGTGCGAAAGCATAGTGAGATAGCATATTTAAACCCAAGGGCAAAGGGACTCCACTAACCAGAGGGGAAAGAAGAGCCTCCCCTCCCTCCACCCAGGCACAGCACCCTCCAGGGCACCTCGGTCCCCTGAACCAGCCATGTGGCCTTTTCAAAGAGAGGACAACAGCCTGGCCAGGCCTGGCCACATGGTTTTGGCCATCTTGCCAACTCGAATCACCTGCCATTCAACACTGGCATCTGGCGAAGGTGAAAAGTAGGCGGGACGCTGAGGTGGCTTTGGGCTACCTCGACATCCCTGGGTAGAAATGGCCTTCCCTGAACAAGGAAGGTGTGTAGAGCCCTGACTGGCTGGAGCAAAAAGGATTAGCTACCTCCCTGACACTGCAGGCTCCCCCGTGGAATAAATCCTCCACTCCCTCTCACTCCCCTGCATTTCCAAGCAGGGCTTTAGCCCTCCATTATTGTGAATGTTCTTTGGCCCACAGCAAAAAATATTGACAAAATTCCGCTTTGAAGACAGTTATTGTCTCTGTGTACTTGATAGCAGCCTTCAGAAGTTCACCTGCTGGCATTAAATCCTTGAGTTTGGGTGAACAGAGAGAAAATTTGCCACATCTCAAGCCTTTCCACGGTAACAGCAACAAATCAAATTATTCCTTCAATTAAACTAGCTTTGTGCAGAAAAGGAAAAGCGGGGAGAGACCACGGGCTTCTCCCCCTTGTGTACAACCCAAACCATCGTCCTTTCGAAACCCCATGATTCCAGAGTGATCTAAATGGCTTAGTATTCTTGGGTGTTGTAGCTCATAAAGTTAAATCTACTATAGAGATTTCAGTTGCACTGCGTGCTCTGAGCTGGCAGGCAATCCTGGATGGAGCCACGCATTGGGTGCACTTTGATCAGCCTGATGTAGGTCTCTATGTCTCTGTGCGTTCGTCTCTCTGTTCCCCTTCACTCGATCCTCCACCTCCTACTTCCCTCCCCCTCTCATTACCCATCCATGTCTGTGCACCAACAGCACTGCAGTCAATGACACTGCATTCATTCGTGTTGAACACTGAGCCCACTGTCATCCCCACCTTCTGAGGGAAGGAAGGACCAGCCTCCATGCCTGCAGTAGGGTTACAGGACGTTTGGCTTCTGCTGTGAATCCATGCACAGAGGCTACATGAAAGCAGTGTGGTAAGACAGGCCAGGGCAGCCCATGCCTATGAGCCAACTTGCTTCCAGAGAGCTAGCTAACAAATGTCCTGTGTTCAACTCCACTTGCAAAACATCCAGCTCAGAAAAGCAAACCATGAATAGCCCCCTCTCCGATGAGGATGCTCAGATAGTCGAGAAGGGCTGCAAAGGATGTGAGCACATGTGCTTGGTAGATAGAAATCTACCCTTTCCACAGCTCTGTTTGTTCCACAGGGTCCTGTTGGCTGAAGTCAGAGATGGTTTCTACCCAAGACTCATCCCCAAGTGTAATGAGAACCATACTCAATGAAACGAAACACAATCTCCCCTCTGTTCTCCGTAAAAGGAGCAGCCATTAAAGAACTCCGTATCTTCTGCTGTGATTATGAATAACTGGTGACAGAAATTAAATGACGGTTGTTCTATAATGAAGCTGTGGATAGGGAAATAAGATCACTCACTCGTGCCTCTGGTGCTTGCCTTGATGAGATGAGAATCCTAGACTTAAAGCACAATCTTCAATTTGAATGGGCGAAGTTTAAAGGGACAAAGGGGGAGGGTTTCACTAAAATAAAATAAACCAAGGTAAAGTGAGAGGTTCCAGAAGCTTTGAAAACAGGAAGCATGGCGTAGAGTCCAGAGAACTAAGGAGACGAAGCCAAGCACCGCTATGACAAGTCTTTCAAAAGTCAGGGGTCCGTGTAAATGTCCCCCATTTCAAAGGGGCACGCCGAAGCACCACGCACCGCACCGGTTGTTCCCATAGCTTTTGGTAGCATGGACTCTTTTCCTGAAGCAAGCTTCTAAAAATACCAAGAGAAGTTCACCCCTCCGCTTTTCTCTTTTTTACCTAAAGGCAAAAAAAGTAAATCCGGTTTCTCTTCACAGATCTGTAGGCCTGGTTTTAATTTGTGCAATAGTCCTTTTGATAACAATGCCTAGTTAAAACATCCATTAAAAGTCTGCAGCAGGCATTTAATGGGAGGAAAATCTAATAGGGCTCTACTGGAACTCCTTCATTAACTTTTAAAAGAGTTCTCTCCTAGAGCGCTGGGCGGAGGTGTGGAGAGAGTGGGAGACAGGCTGACAGTCAGGGAGAGAGGAGTGGTTATATACTCTACAGACTGGTCTGGATTGTTTTTTTGTTTGTTTGTTTGTTTTTGTTTGTTTTTTTAAGAATTGGGTTAAATACTCTCTCCTTTTTCAGATCTTACTAGAATAAGACCTTAGGCACCATCTGCAAGTCACAACTGTGAGCATCACTGCCCAGGGAGCAACAGGGCTGCAGGTCAACCAGGCACTAAGCTTCTTGGAACCTTAGAGCCTTCCCAGAGTACCACAGCTTTAGCAAAACCTCACAGGCCTTATAAACGTCTGGAGCTTCCCTCCCAAGAAAAGGCAAGCACTGAGCCAGGCTATCAGAAAGACCCCAGGAAGAGAGGCTCCCACCACATGGTCTGATCTGGCAACACATGCATGTGACAGAAAAGCAGACCTGGGCTTCTGCTCCAATGCCTGCCTTGGGGCTTGGGACAGCTCATCCTCCTCTGGATAAATGAAGCATGTGGTTAAGCCAGAGTGGCATCATATTGGTTAACACATGGTTTTCCCAGCATAGAAGCATCTTACCCACTCTAAGAAAGCCAACAACAATGGGAAATATCTCACTTCCCTGAGAACTTACTAGAGCTTGGGGAAACCCAGGGTTCCGAAACAGGAGCCCCAGCACACCTTGGCTCTACTGCCTTCAACCTGTTTTCTGCTCAGCTCTCAGCACAGTACCTCTTTATTTACTAGAGCTTCATTGTTGTCTCTCTTTCTGATGCCAGCTACAGTCTTTCTCTGTTACCAAGCTACATGGGTTTTGAGTGCTGTGACCCTAGTTTTCCCTGCCCTGTCAGGAATGCATGTTTTGTTATAGCTAAAACTCTGCACGGAGACCCAATAATAGCCTTGAGCAAAGGCAAAATTTATCCAAGTTAAATTCGAAGGATGGCTGTATACCTATCTTTGGGCTCCTAGACTAATTTAAAGTTGCTAAATCAAAGGATTTATGCCCCCAGTGAAAATGTATAGTATATGTCATTCTCTAAGTCTGACCATTCCTCAACTATTCCTATGGAATCTGCCAAAAAAAATTCTGGTACAAAAATTCTGGCGAGGGCTGCTGTGTAAAACCACAAACCCACCTTATCCATCCTGCTGCTGCTGCATGAAGGCCACTAGTTTTCAAAGACCCTTTATGCACTCGCCTTCCCTCATTCCTTAAGCCACCCAGCCAAGAGGCAACTATCTGGGTTAAGTCCCTATGACAAGTTATCTGAGACCATCTACACTGCCTGACTCTGTTGAGCACTGTTTGAGGGCTGGAGAGATGTCAGAGTCTAGATCCCACCACCAGTGTGTGGATGCCTCACAACTGCCTGTAAATTCAGTTTCGAGGCATCTGACACCCTCTTCTGGTCTCCATGGGTACCCCTGTGTATGGTATGCACACGAACTCATATGCACACACGTAGACATGTGTACACACATATACGCACACTTTTTTTTTAATTTACCGAGTCATGTTTTCAGGCTTGCTTTTTCCCACTTGAGATTTAAATGCTAATAGACCTATAACTGATCTATTCCACCAAATATCCAGTAGAAAACCTTGGGCATGGAGATGCTTAGATATGGTTGAAGAATGGACTAGAAGCCCACAGATACACATTACTGTATGGATGACCCTCTGACCTCCAACTGGTATGGAAACTGAAATGAATGAACGGACCTACAAGCTCTGCCCACCCTGATTTGCCTCAGAACCCCATGCAAAGGTACTCATCCACCCCAGCTACCCTCCACCTAAATCCCTCAGCCTATCTCCAAGGTTAGGCATCCCTCGGGTTTACAAAAACCCTGGCATGTGCATTCTGGGGGAAGGTCAGAGCCAGTGTGTAGGTTAGAGTTACACTTGTTTGCTAGGAAGGCCCCTCAGTGTGGGAAGGAAATACAACCATAAAAGGGAAGGGAATGTGTCCTAGAGTCTAGGCCACAATCTGTTTCAAACTGATGACTTATAAGCTACCAAGAATCCAACACAAGGCCACAAAAGCCAAGCAAACCACCTATTTCATTACCAACTACCCCTGCTTGCCACTGAGCTGTTCCCATCTGCCCTGTCAACAGATGGAGCAAGAAGCACTCTCTTGATACCAGTGTTGTGGCTGCTCCTTGCTGCTGGAGGAGCCTGGACAAGGTTTTTCTCATTCATTTAATGTCTGTAGTTGATGTGTCAGACATAGGGCCATCTTGTCTGAGGATGATATCAGCAGGAACACTCTGCTATTCAGTTGTCAAGCTTTATGGAAACGTATTCAAAGTGGCAAATGATACACCCATTTACTGACCTCCATTTTCCTTGGAGACGTTTCACTGAGTCATATTACAAGTTTCCTGATGACAATTGGGGGATCCTTTTTTTGTCTTACCCTCCCACCTGGCACAGTTGCAAGGCTCTCTGCTGCTGTCAGTCAGCTCTATAGATACAATGTGTCCTCCGAGATCAGCTGATTCATTCCCATGTCAGTGTTGGCTCACAATGAGTCAAGAGAAGCACCTAGCCAGTTGGTTATTGCCAACAAATCTACCAATAGGTATTGGGGCATCAAGCCTAATTAATAATACACCTTGAGTAGATTTATAATTCAAAATCAACTGCAATATCTAGCCTTCAATAGAAATTGCTATCAATGAGAATTGTTTGTGAACATTTCTGTGATATCTAATGGCTCAAAGATTCCTCCAGAGTACAAATCCTCCCAGAACCTCAACATGCTGCTTCCTTTAGAGGCAGAGTCTCTGCCAATGCCATTAGCCAAGTTCTGATGACATCACACTGAATGCCATTGGTCCTAAATAAAATAATCTGTCACCTTAGAACAAGAGGTCAGGTTTGGCCACACAAAGGCAGTAACAGAGATGGGAGTGGTATGCCAGAAGTCAAGGAGAAGGCCAAAGCCCATCAGAGGCCACAGGATATGGATAGAAGCAGAAGGAGCTTCCTCGGGAGCCTGCACAGGAAGTGTGGCAATCATGCCTTGATCATTGACTTATGGCCTCCGGGACCAGGAGAGAATAAATTGCTGCTTTCATTGCTAGTAGAACTACTACTCTTCCAATTTTAAATGCTTATCTCTACATTACTGTGACTCAAAGAAGAAATCAAAGATGTTAGCTAAGAGAGCTGTGAGCATCATGAAATAATGCTGGTAGAAAGAAATGGCCAGGGTGGTCTGTTCCCATGGGCACTGTCTCTTCCGGGTCACCCTCTTGTCCTCCGGTTCCTGGTGCAGAGGAAGAATCTGTGCTGTCTCGCTCAGCAATGCAGTGATTGGTTCCCAGGACAAGCAAGGGAGCTAAAGGGAGCTAGCCTCAGCCTGAAAATCCTTTGATATATATATATCAAAGACCTTTATATATGCAGGGGTGGGGCCTTAATCACTTTGCAAACAGCAGTGTTTCCTGGGAGTTCTGACAGTGGACTTTTATATATCACTTTTCAAAATATCTCCCAAAAACTCCAGGCTTGGCCAGGAAGGAGGAAAGGAGGGAGATGTGTATGTATGTGTGTATATGTGACTATGTACATGTGTGTATATATGCATGTATGCATGTGTATATATATGTGTGTATGTAATTGTGTATATATGTATATATGTGACTGTATGCATATATATGTGTACATATGTATATATACATATATGTGTGTATGTGTATATATGTATTATATATGTGACTATGTACATGTGTGTGTATGTGTATATGTGTACATGTATGTATTTTATGTGTATGTATGTGATTGTGTGCATGTGAGTATATGTATATATATGTGTGCGTGTAATATGAATGTGCATGTGTATATATGATTGTGTGCATGTGTGTATATGTAATTTGTGCATGTATGTATGTGTATTGTGCTGTGCATGTATATGTGTATATATGTGTATATATATGATTGTGTGCATGTATTTATGTGTATATATGTATATAGTATAAATGTGCATTTGTATATGTGTATATATGTGTGTATATGTGATTGTATATCTGTGTAGTATGAATGTACATGTGTGCATGTGTGTAGTGTGAATATGCATGTGTATATATGTGTAGTGTGACTGTGCATGGTGCATATATGTAGGGTGAATGTGCGTGTGTATAGTGTGAATGTGTAAATGTGCATGTGAGCAGTATGAATGTGCATGTGTGTGAATGTACATGTGTGCCTGTATGTAGTGTGAATGTGCATGTGTGTTGTATGAATGTGCATGTAGAAATTTCTTCTCAAATACTAACTTCTGTCCTTGAAATGTTCATAAACATTATTTCCAAGGAGAGATTGACAAGCCTAAAACCACACGTAAAAAAGAAATGCAAGGGGGAAGTCTTTGAACATGAAATTCCATATTACAGACAGCAGTAAAATGGGGTTAGATTTGCTTGGTAAAACCACAATTTACTTTTTTTTAATGTTAGACTCTCCAAGGATATTTATATTTCCTAAGGTCAAAAGTTCACAATTTATCTTTGAAGGATAAATTCTACCACTGGGCCCAAGGAAAGGGGCGTTAAACACTTTAATCCTATTTTTCCCATATTCATAACAGATGACAAAGAAAGCCAGAGAAATGAATGGCCCTGCCCCAGATGGAGAACTGTCAAGAAATAAGGGCTTTTCTCACGGCAGGAAGCATTCTGCGTGCGTGATCTGAGTCTGTTCTTTCTAGCAGACATATGTATGTCCTGTGGAGGAAAACAGAAACCTAAAATATAATAGATATGAGATATATATATAATACTTCATATATTATATATATATTTATATAATATATATATTATATTTTAAAAGGACTGGGGCCTTAATCTCACTCAGATATATGTCTAATTGAATGAGAATTTGTTTCACAACTAATAGCCTAAAAAAATTAATTTTGGAATTCAAACTGAATGAATGGTTAAAGTCTCACCATCTTCCCATAATAAAATTAATCTATCATCACACGGATCAAGAAAAGCTACATGCACACACACACACACATACACATGAGTATACATATGCACACACACACACACACATACATGAACATACCTTGTACCACAGGAGCTTAGCTTTGAGCCTCTCTTCAATTTTGAATTAATAATTCAGACTGGGGGGAGGGAACAAGGGTTTGTTCTTATATTTTGTTTTTTGTTTGTTGTTTTTGTCTTTTGGTTTGGTTTGGTGTTTTTTTGAAAGGGAGACTGGGAAAGGAGATATCGTATGACATGTAAATAAAGAAAATATCTAATAAAAAATTAAAAAAATAATTCAGACAGAACTATCAACTGGCACTGGGTGCCTCACACCTATAATCGTAGCACTTGGCTAAGGCAAAAGGATTACTTTCAGTTAGGAGGCAACCTGGGCTATCTAGTGAGTGCCAGACCAGTCTGGCTAAGCAGTAATAGCCAGCCTAAAATATTTTTTTAAGACAGGAATACTGTCAACTACACATAAAATTAAGACAACTATCTTAGCAAGCAGGATTTAAACCAAGATGGACACGCTATGGTACCAAAGCCTCAGAGCCCCTTTGTGGGAGACCCTCAGGCCTGGTGCCCATGGCTGAGGGACTTCAGCCTGCCCCTCGTCCCTTCTTTCCTGTTTTCCACTGGCATGTCAGGAGCAGGGAGAGAGCTCGGAAGCTGAGCTGGTCACGTGACAGCACACGTGAACAGATAGTCTGGACCATGGGGTTAGATTTGCTTGGTAAAACCACAATTTACTAATTTTACTAATACACTGGATGATTGTTCTAGGTAGCCAAAACACATAGGAAAATATATGTCAGGCAGCTAATTAATAATGATACATCATTTTGCTGGACTTGCCATGGTTTTGGCTTTTTAAGAGTTGTTGCTTGTTGTAATTTCCTTTCTCATGCAAGTCACCCTTTACATAGCATATACATAATCCTGTGTCCTTCTAAAAGACTCCCATCAGAAAATTCAGGGTTCTTGCCCAGCACTAACCATGACAAAAATGTGGGCTCCCTGGTCCTCAGTTCACACAGCTCAGCCTATGACGTCATTTACTCAGCATCTGTGGAGAGCTTGAATATGATACAAGCCCTGCCCTTGGTGCAGTTGATCCCACCCTAAGCACACTCTACCCATGCACAGAGAACAAAATAAACATCACCCAGGTAGTCTGTCTCCCTAGGACACTGATTTCCTGTCCCAGTTAGCCAACTTTTACAAGTAACCCTAGAACTCCCAGCACATCCCCGCCAGCAGCCAGAAACAACCAACATCAACTCTACCAACATCCGTGCACAAGCAGTTCTGTGCTATCCAGAGCCATTCTGTCCACAGTGCCATGGCCACCTCACAACAGTGGCATCCTGCACAACCACGCAGAATGTCATTTGCCTTCCCACATTGCAAAAGCTGACATTAAGCAACGGCAGGTTAAGAGAGTAAAGAAAAGTGTAATAAAGGATGTCTAGTTTCTCCTGCAGTGTAACACTGGAATCACTGGGCAAATAAAAAGCAGAAACAACAGGTGTGTGTGTGTGTGTGTGTGTGTGTGTGTGCATGCGCGCCCACATGCACACACATCCATGTGTACACGCTGACACACTCATGAGCCTGACCATGAAGGGTATGGCTTTATTCCTATTTCATACATGGGTGTGAAAGGGGGGAGTCACTGAGGAGGTATGGGAACCAGGATGACACACAACCATCTAGAATAGATCTTATGGGCCCATCAAGCCACAACCTGAGAAGCTTCCACCCCCAACATCATTCCCTACACCCCAGCAACCCAAAACAGTGCCAAGACAGGCATAGGTCCAAGGTGGAGATGTTCAGGCCTGCAGACAGTTTCAGAGGAATCAGAAACTTCAGGGATCCATTATTAACCCTACTCTAAAGGAATCTCAAATTCTATAAACCTCAGTACATAGACAGAGATAATAATAGGATCCATAGGAAAACTAAATTACATAATGCAAGTGAAGGGTGCCGCCGGGGATCTAGTTTATTTAGCCACCGTACAATGGCACCCACCATGCCCCAGACATTTCCCTCTGGCATTGCACTGCTCTAAGAACAACAGCAGTCAGGAGATGAACCCCATCCCCCACAGGGCTTCCAGTCTGGAGTAGATTTTGCTGCTAATGCTATTTTAACTGGTGGTTTACAAAGGTACCCAAAGGCAGAGGGCATAAGACAAGGATGTCACATGCAACATTCAACAACTAAATAGCTAAATGCTATTTTCTTTTATGGGTGTTTATGCATGTGCAGTATGTGTGTGTTTGTGTTGGTGTGTGCCTCTGTGTGTGCATGTGGAATCCAGAAGTCTTCCATCATTCTCTACCTTATTTTTTTGATTCCTATGGATCTTATTATTATCTTTGTTTGTATCACTGGCCTAGAGCTTGCTGATTATACTAGACTTGCTACCCAAGGAGCTCCAGGGATCCTCCTGTCCATCTGTACTTCCCCTGCACAGGATTCCAGGGAAGTATACAATGTTGCCCCTTTTGCCTGAGTACTGGGGTGTCTGACCTTAGATTGCAGCATGACTATGAGCCCTCTCCTCTTCACTCCTGTTTTCTTTGTAACAATCTAACAATCCAGAATGCAATGTAACAGCTGTACCTTGACAGCAGGCATTCTGTCTCGCTGTCCGTTTCCAGAACAGAAGGCTGAGGAAGCCCTCACCAGGAAGTAGCAGCAGCAGGTTTGCAAGAAAATGTAAACTGCTGGAAGGGATCTACCCAAAGAACCCTGCCCACAGACCTTTGTCAGTCCTGGAAGATTAGAATACAAGCAAATGTGATCCACAGCCCTGGTCAGATAAGGGCTGAGTACTGGATGCACTGGCATTCTTGAATACCAGCAGTGTAGCATGGATACACCTTAGGCTAGATATGAGCCCTGACTAGATACAGATATGGGTGCTGCTCGGGAGAGCCCTCCCTGTCCAAACCACAGCTTCCCACCTGAGGGTGCAAGAGCTGACAGAAGAGATTCGGCAGTCAGCCAGAGGGAGGAGAAGCTGGGAGTTCCCCAGTGCCAGTGCAGAGGCAGAGGCAAGGTGGGGAGCCGCTGAGTTATGTAGAGGCAAAGAGAAGAAGGCAGGTGAGATAAATTGGAAAATGGATTTTTTTTGTTTCCCACATTCAATCCTGATAACATTTATTTCATTACTCAATGAGATTTTTACATCCAAGGGATGCATAATAAAATATTTTATATAAAGTTAATATTGATAACCGCTTCAGTCTTCGACATGCTCTTGCCATCCTGTGAGACTCATTATCTTGAGGGCCCTCTTCACGATTTTTCTTTTCCCCAGAATGGTCTGGAAACAAGCATGTACTCAAAATAAGTATTTATTGAATAAATAAAGCAACAAATGAGCCCAGCGATGGAAGAAGTGAGCAAATGAACTTATCTGTGGGGTCGGATCACTGCCAGGCACAGCATCTCCATTTACAGCTGAGAAATCTAACATTTAAAGTTACACGTGACCCTCTCTGCTCCAGGGTTCCTTCCAGTACACAAATCGCACCCCCCCAGATGGTTCCAGAAAGGCAATAACGGGAGTCAGAGACCTTTTAGGGCCGCATGCCAAGAAACCAAGGGGGTTATATGTTTAATGTCAATATTTATTTCTTATTTACATCCCTGGCTTGTTCAAGGAGGATTTAAGGCAGTTTGATTTACGCTCAAGAAGGCTGTGCCGATTAAAACCTCATTTTTGTGTACACGAGATAATGTGTGTAGAACACCTCCCAGAACCCTTGAGGCACCCCTCTTCACAAGCCCCAGAAATCCTAGCCACCAGGGCCTATGTTTTCATTATAAAAAAAAAATAAAGGAAAAAAAAACTAATAATTATTACTCAGTTAAAGCAGTTTCTCAACAGACAAAAATCTTCCGACGCTCTGGGTCTACAGAGGAAATGAAATAAAAGGCGCTGCGGCATACCACAATATCTAAAATTTATTGTAAAAACCATCTAAAATATCACAGAAACAATTTCTCCCTTGAGTGTTTTATGAGCTGCAAATGCGAAGAAGAAAAATATTTTTACAGATACCTTGAACTAAGTTTATAGAAATATGTATGTGAGTAACCAGGCCATATTTAATAGAGAAGTTAATGGTGGTATGAAAATCCGCTTGGCATTTTCTTAATTCGACTTAGTAACCAACCAACTGGTATAAAAACACAGTAACAAAGGCCGCCTCATGCGCAGGCATTCACAACCGACTGGGGCAGGGCTGGGGGGTCCTTCCACATAGCTACGCGAAGTCTGGACAGGGCTCCCAGCCCACCGCTGCCCGTCCTCAGGAACCATATTACTATGACTTATTAGATTCTGGAGCAACTGTTTTCTGAAGAGCACGAAATGCTGCAAAATAACATTTAAAACTGAAAAAACTTCACAGCCATCACTGAAAATTGTTGGAGGAGGTGGTAGAGAGAGAAGATGGACAGAAAGAAAGATGGTAGCAAAGGAGGAGCCAAGGAAGGGAAGCCAGAGAGACCAAGAGGAGACAAGTGTGCAGGGAAGCCCGCCACTGTCATTCCAACGTGAGGCTCTGTGAGCTGTGTCCATGTGTGCTCATGTGTGTGTGTGTGTGTGTGTGTGTATGTGTGTGCATGTTCATGTGTGTGTGTGTGTGTGTGAATGTGAGCATGTGCCTGTGTGTGAGTATGTGTGTGTGCATGTTCATGTGTGTGTGTGTGAATGTGAGCATGTGCCTGTATGTGAGTATGTGTGTGTGCATGTTCATGTGTGTGCGTTCATGTGTGCCTGTGTGCTCATGTGTGTGTGTATGTGTGTGCATGTTTGTGTGTGTGCATGTTTATGTGTGTGTTTGTGTGTGTATGTTTGTGTGTATGTGTGTGCATGTTCGTGTGTGTGTATATGTGTGTGTTCATGTGTGCCTATGTACTTATGTGTGTGTGTGTGCATGTTTGTGTGTGTGTTTGTGTATATGTGTGTGTGTTCATGTGAGGCTCTATGAGCTGCCACATTTCTACCAGGCCCACAACCTCTGGCTCTGGTAGTTATGATCACAACTATGTCTGGTCAATGGGTGCTCAATGACTGTGGCCAGGAAAAAAAAAATGCCGCCGCCCCCACCCCCCGAGATTTGCAGAGCACATCTCAGCTCTGCTCTGTCGATAAAGTGAGGAGACCATTCAGTGTAAACATCTTATAAACACCAGTAAAGGAAGGAACAATGCTCTACTCACAGGCCACCTACAAGGGAAGGGGTGGGTACATGTGTACGCATGTGTGTGTGTGTGTATGTATGTGTCTGTGTGTGTGCATGCTCATGTGTGTATGTGTGCCTATTATGAGTGTATGTGAGTATGTGTGTGCATGTTCATGTGTGTGTTCATGTGTGCCTGTGTGCTCATGTGTGTGTATTTGCATGTATGTGTGTACATGTTCATGTGTGTATGTGTGTGCTCATGTGTGCCTGTGTGCTCATGTGTGTGTGCTTGTGTTTATGTGTGTGCATGTTCATGTGTGTGTATTCCTTTGGGTGTGTGCACATGTGCATGCAGAGATTGATATTAGATATCCTCTTTGATTGCTTTCCACCTTATCCTTTGAGGCTGGGCCTCCAACAGAACCCGTTGCTTCCTACTTCAACTACACTGACTGCTACAGTGCAGCTGCCTTGAGATCTGCCTCACTGGTGTTGGGGTTTAAAAGTGCCTGCTGCTGCTGCACCCAGCTTTTTCCTAAATCCTGAGGCTCAAACTCAGGTCTTCCTGCTTCAGCATCAGACTCCTTAATCACTAAAGCCACCTCCCCAGCCACCTCCCCAGCCCCTAGAACGAGCTCTGAAAAAAGTCATTCCATCCATGATCCCAGCCAATGCGCATGAGGAACATCTTCCTCACCCAGCAAGCAGATCTACTCCAGTGTGACTCGACAACACCAAGTGCAGAAGGAACCTGTCCGTGGGAAATGTAAGGCAGCACAGCACAAGCCCTCGTGAGGGAGCACGAAGGCATCAGACCTGCAAGGCAGTGGACCGCACACAGCTCTGCTGTGAGCTACTGAAACCATCTCGCGTGAACCCGCTAGAGCCTAGTGACCAGACTCACCCACCCTGTTCACCTTCTCCCCAAACTACAAAGGACCCCGACACATCTGTGCCCTCCAACAGGAACCACTGCTACTCAGAACCATGCCCCCCACAGCAGCCCAAGTTCTAGTCCATTTCTTGCAGAGCTCGCATGCTGCACAGCAGGATCCTTTAGGCTTTGCTACTGTCCTCACGTGTCCACATGTCCATGTATATATAGCAGCATTGTTGTGGCTTTTTCCCACAGACAAGCAGCCTACAATTCCGGCTCCCCCAAAAGTAAAAAAAGACGGTCCACCAAAAGACACACAAGGATACGCTGGGGGTAATATGCTAAATGTTTTAAAGAGATAGTCAAGAAGGCTGCTGGACTACGCACACAACTAACACCACTTTTATATGTGGATATAAAGCGAAACCCCAAGGACAATTCCCACCAGGGCAAAAAGTGGACCGGCCCAGAATGCCAGGACTGGGAGGCCTTGGGAGGCCCAGGGCGAAAGTACTACCAGGCCTCCAACCCAAGCAGCAGGACAGGCCTGGGACACAGGCTTTTGTGTTACCACAGCCTGGCCCTTTAACATCGTCCCACAACCCAAAAGGCTTGATGAATTTCGGAGTTTCCCTATGTTTTTGTCAACTTACCTGGCCAGAGCTCAGCTGGTAGCAAAATCTAGAGCGGACACGAAATAACGTCAAGTCCTTTTTCACCCTGATAGAATAAACATTTACAGCTCACTGTGGGGAAGCTGTGGTTCTCTTAGGCTGAGAGTGCTACAAAAATACAGCACATTTCTCTGAATTTGCTTTCAAAGCCAGGGCCACAGAGATGGTCTGGTGAGTAAGAACACTTGTACTGCAGGCATGGATACCTGAGGTTTAAATCCCCAGGGCTTCTGTAAAACAATGGTCATGTATACTGTAACTCCAGCAATGGAGGCAGGTAGGGAAGATCAGCAGCTGAGGGTCAGAGCCCGAGAGCTTGCTGGGCAGGCAGCCTAGCCAGAAAGGCAACATTGGTTCAGTGAGAGACCAATAAGACAGTGATAAAGGCAACGTATGTCTGTCTGGTCTATGAACGCATGTGCGGAGGCCCACAGGCCTGCACACTCACGTGCATGCAACACACAAACACACACAATTCTACTGGACCAAAAATTCCAAGTAAGGGATGGTGGGTCTTCCCTAAAAGCATACACGAATGCAGAACACTCAGGTTCCTTAAGTCTTGGAAGAGTCCCTGTATTCACAGGTCTGATATCCAGAAACCTTGAGCAGAAAATTCTCTTTCCTGTAAAGGGGGAAAAAATGTTTCTGATACTCAAAAACATGAAAAGTAAAACATCTCCATGATAAATCAAGTAGGCAAACTAAATTTCCTCACATGTATCTTAGACCTTCCAAAGCACATGTGAAGTGATGTGAATGGCCCTTGGTAAAGACAAGAGGTAGGAAAGATTCCTGAAGACAAGAGTGGACTGAGCAGGTAGGGCAGCTCTCCTGGCTCCCATCCCGTCTACTTACGAAGAGCCTGAGGGTGGAGGCTCCCCAAGGATCAGAATCCAGCCTGTATGACTGCAAAGTAGGCATTGTGTGCATTTCCCTCCACGAGGGATCAGTTTTGAAGGCTCAGGATCTAACCTACTGAGTGTAGGCCTTGGATCTAACCTACTCGGTGCAGGCCTTTGATCTAACCTACTGAGTGCAGGCCTGGGATCTAACCTACTGAGTGCAGGTCTTGGATCTAACCTACTGAGTGCAGGCCTGGGATCTAACCTACTGAGTGCAGGCAAGAAACAGTACTCAAGCATCAACAGACCCAGCACAGATGTCTAGAAATGTGCTCTCAAAGTTAAGTGCTAAAAAGGTTCAAAATCTCCTGGGGACAGTGACAGAAGACAAGAGCCAATCCCATGTGACCTGGTACATGACCACAGGGAGACAAGAAAGTAGGACAGAACAGACAGGCAGAGGGAGTTGGCTCTGGGTTACACAGTCCCAGCCCAGCTATAAGAAAGGTCTAGGGTCTAGTCTAGCACAGGGGGCCAGTGCTAAGCCAGGCAATCATGGGTACCTACCCTGCCTGAGCACCCTCTCCTACTGAACCTCCAGGTATGAATGCACCACAACCACGCACCACCAACTCACACATGCTAGGTTGGTTCCTAGCACGTGCTACCCATTGAGGTCTGGTTTTACTCGGACAAGAAAGTGGATTTTTTTTTTTAAAACCACTATGCAAATCTATAAATCATGTGATTCACCTTCTGTCCACCGGAGGCAGTTACTTGAGTAATCTGTCCAGGGTGGCACAAATACACAGCAGAAGTGAAACACACTGTAGGAGGAACATTTTTGAGCTTCCAGTCAAGGAATTTTCCACACACTCCTTTGTTCTTGTTTTTTCTGGTGCTAGCCAGGAAGGGCCAGTGCCATGCCAACAAATCACGGGGAAGATGAGGGAACTGGGGGGGAAGACGACATCTCTTTAATTTTGTGCGCATGATGTTCACAGCCACTAAGGTCATACCTGCGTGTGTTGACTGACAACTTTTCAGCTTGATTCAAAGCAAACAGCTGCTGGTTTGATTGCCTAGCAACTAAAAAATTGATGGATGGCCCTTAAGATGAATAACTACCATAAATCACCTCATTCAAACTCTCCCAGAAAAAAATTAAAAAACAATGGTTTTCGTGACATTTGCTGCACTCCATAATGTGCCGTGATAAATTTGGCCCCCTCGCGGATGCGGGGCCAGGGTTGCCCAAGCTGAGTCCCTTCGGTTTCTGTGTTTTGTGTTCTTAGTTCTTCTTACTTCTCCATACATGCTGCCTGTCAGGAACACGGGCCCCCGTGTGCCTGTCAGTCACTGAGACAGAGTCGCTGTTGATCCCTTATCCCCAAACACCACTTCATCAGGAAATCGCAGCCCTATATCACAAAGACAGCCGAGCAGCTCATGCATTAATAATGGTTATGGTATATTTAGTGTAATGACTTGACCTCAACCAACATTACGTACGCCATGATTCATACGAATGTGATAAACTACTTCCTGTTTGTAGACATCGCATATGGTCCTCGAAGAGCAGGAGTCTGCCTTTAACCCCCAGGTAAACACAGACCCATAAGTCATAGTAAGAGGAGGTGCTCCTGGTATTTTTCCAGTAACATCCCACATCGCCCCACTCAGAGAAAGTCCCAGAGACTACAGGGATGATGGACAGGCCCACATTTTCCAGATGTGACTTACTGTACCTCCCCTTGGCTCTGTAGGCGATTCTTCCTACCGTCTTCCTTTGTCCATTCCTTCTTCTTGCACCTTCGTCTTCCTTGTTTTCTTCTTTTAAGGTCAAATTTACAAGGAAGGCCATTTCTGGGTCATCTGACCCACCACCCAATGGGAGTTAGTTTAACACATCACAGGGTCTCTGCTTCATCTCTCATCATCCCTACTTCTACTACCAGGATCCCACTTCCTCTTCCAGCATCCTGGGGCTGCCCAAATGAACCAACTATCCACTCACTTAGCCTCAGGTATGCCAGCATTCTCTGCATTAGAGCATCAGCTACTCAGTCATCAAAGGGATGCTCTGATTGCAAGCAAGCACAGCGCTCTTGTGTCCCAATGGGTTCCATGGTCTGGTATCTTTTACCCTAGAGACTTGTCCACATTATTAGACAGTATACCTCTCCCCCAACTGAGTTCTGAGAGTACTCTGAATAAGAATTACTTTTTGTTCAGCAGACTCTATACCACTGGAAGAACTATGTGGAAGAAACAAAGAGGGACTTGGAAGATGCTAAGAGCCATGCTCACAGTTCAGTGTAGCCCAGAGTCACTAGAGCCAAGCTTGCTGGGAGCTTTGCTGACCAGGACTGGCTAGAAGGCAGCAGTATGTCCCACACTGGCTTTAAAAGTTCCTTGTTCACTTTAAGGTCCTAGGATGGAAGAAATAAAGACAAAAAGTTGAGCTTGGGAAGCCAAGAAGCCAGGACCTGAGTAGCCATCACATCTATCCAAGCATTGGATGTTCACAGAAATGAGGTGGCTATCTTGCTGCTAATGTGTGTATTCAAGCGTGAAGTCCTAAATGCACACCTCAGGAAAAAGGAATAAATCTTCTAACTAGGAGTGTCTAGCCTTTTGACAGGGCAACATGACACTGCCATCTACAGAATCTATCCTCATGGCTGGGGCAATAGAAATACAAAACAACACGAGTCTCAATATTTTAAGTAAGCTTCTGATTTTTGCTGGCCTGCATTCATAACTATTCTCCCACATGCAACCCACAGACCATGGGTTAAATATCCCTATATCCAGCAAAGCAATACCACCCTGCCATTTCCCAAGAGGGATGCTAAGAGGACCAGGGGGACCTAAAGGCCTGACTATGGAAGCTTAGATCCTATGCATCAAGCTTCCTGGCAGCTTGTAGCTAAGCAAGTGTTAAGACATGTTTGAGCCCTTATAGATACCCATACATCTTCCCATGTTCGTGGCTTAGAATATTCTAGGTGCCATTTACCTTCTGACCTAGAGGCTCCGGCTAACACCATCTTCACCATCCCTAGACACGAGCATGCTATCATTTGCCCCTGTACTTCAAACACCATGTAATCTTACGAGGTTGGAGAAGGTCAGTGGGTGAGCAGCCTTCTATTCACACTGTATGGCTATAAGCCCTTATGCCTCTCAGCCTTCCTCAGTATTTCTGTCTGGTTCTGACCAGCCTTAGCCTTTGAGATGGGAAGGAAGAGCCAGACTCAGTAAACAGGACAATCTGGAATGCTGTCCCTTTAAGACTGAAATGCTTGCTTCCTTCCAGTAAGAAAAGTAAATCATACTACAGAGAGTTGAGCTTTGAAAAAAGCATCCATCCATTAAAGTTCACAGATCCCAGTTCTCAGGTTGTCCCTCCCCTGGCTGTGTCTCAAGTTACAGCCTTGTACAACCCAAGTCTAAATAATATTCACCATGATAAATGACACCATAACTCCGATATCCACAATCAATCTTTGCTTTAAAGATACATCCATCTTCAATAATGTTGATGGGGATTCTGTAAAATGGGAAACGTGACTGTCTCCCGGCCCTCCTGACGGAGGGGGAGGGAAGCCCTGAGTGATGGCTGTCAGCTCACATCTGGCTGCAAAAATAAATTAGCCTTATGTAGACAAATGAAAGGGCCGGCTCTGCCTAGGAAGCAGCCACTCTTGAGCATTGGCTAATTTATAGGACATCTTTCTGGAAAGTTCCTGGCTGAGGCAACGGTCTCCCTATCATCTCTTTAAACATTATCTGATGCTGCAAATGACTGCCATGGGGAAGGACTGCACACAGTCCAAGGGGCAGGGGGAAGAAAACCGCCCACGTGCTCCGTCCGATTAAAAGGCAAAACTCCCCTTTTCCAGGGAGAGGAAAATTTTTATTTTAGACAAATGCTTTTTAGATTTTAACGCCAATTCCCCCCTGGCTAGTTTGTTGTTGTGTTTTCACTTCTTTGGTGGTCTCAGGAAACCCAGATAAAGTAAATAATTTGAGAGTAAAGATGGGTTTTGGGGGAGGGAATAAAAGGAGTCCTCAAAACTCACTTCTGAGCATGTTTTATATGGAAAGGCCACTGTCCTGCAGGCAGGACGCACATGCTAAGCAAGCATGAGAAAGAGATCTACCGAGTTTTAGGAAATAGTTTCTAAACCAGCTGGGGGATGAAACACCTCTAGGAAAACTCTAAAATAACCAAGACCGAACTTGCTCCCCGACCAGAGGGCAGCCACTCTGCCAGCTTCTTCATGCCTCTAACCTTGGCCACGGAAGGGGCACTTGGGGCCCATTAACATGGGGGGTGTGGTGGTGGGCAGGCACACCCTCCCAGCAGGGAAATGGGGGCTTCATGGGGTGTGCTGCAGAGTGATGTAGGACATCTGTTCCCAGGCTGGGAACAATCACTGGTTTGGGCCCCAGAGTCCCCTGGGCAGCAGACACAGCCTGCATGGTGCTGGCTGGGGAGGGTTAACTCTGAGAAATGAAGGACTTACAGTAAGGCTGGGAGACTAACACACAAGCTTCCTGGCAAGGGCTCCTGGAGGGTAGGAGGGGACTGCAAAATGAACTCTCTCAGGCTTTGTGGCCTCCTTTCCCAAGGCCCAGCCTGGCCCCTTTGATAAATGACACATGTCATTCTGTCAGAGCTGACAGTGCAGCTGGGAGCACTGCTGATGCATGGCTCCTCTAAAAAGGAAATCAACTTTTTGGCACCGAGTGAGTCTGTGCCCTGTGTAAGGATTTTGTTTCTCAAAAAAGTA
>NW_022196895.1:79938255-79940755 GCF_008632895.1 Mastomys coucha
TGAAGGAAGAGAACTTTATGCTACCAAACTGAAGGGCTACCACTTAGCACGCCCCACATGTACACACAGTATTGCCGGGACATATGGATTCCCACACTCCCAACCCCTTTGAGCTCCTGTGTAATTGTGTGTGGAGTTACTGCAGTACGCTGATGTTAGCAAGCTGGAGTACTGCCTGGCTGATATAGAATATTTATATCCCATTACTTCGTGGACTTCTAGCAAATTTTTTTCATTTTAAAATTGTACACACACACACACACACACACACACACACACGCATGCACGCACCATCATCTATCCATACAAATATATAAATGCGTACATGTTCTTAAAGTTTGGGGACAGTTCAAAGGGATTTACACCTATCACAGTAGTGCTAAGATGTTGTTTATGGTCACATTATTTGCCCATATTTGGCTGTTCTCGACGCCAGCCCCTACCCAGGTAATAATAAAGTACAGCAGGCGAAACCAGACATGTTTTACTGTTATTTTCACGTAGCTAAGGACTGAAGCAGGGCAGGCTCTTACGGAGTATTACACAGTTTACTGCATTAATAATAGGATGCCCCACTGCTGTGACACATTTTGTACTTGAAATAAATATTAGTCACAATACTTGCGTTTTAACTCCATATATTTTAAGGCTGAGCTTTAGCGATGACACAGGCACAGGGGTGACTCGCCAATAAGGCACATTAACCACTCCGAACAGAGCCTTCTCTTCGGCACGATGTTCATTGATATGTCATGCCATTTCTTGCTATGAATCTTACCGCTGGCTTTTTAAAAATAGTAAAATGTAATAAATACAGGTTTCTGAAAAGTTCGCATTCCCAAGTCGGAGTGTGCACTGACCTTCACCGCTGATTTAATTTATCTCTACATCCTGCTGAAGATGCGTCTCACTTTTCACTAAAAACTGAGAGTATTTTTTATAACCAAATTCTCTAAAATCCAGCCCAGACCCCCCTGTCCATCAGTCTTCCATTCACTGACACCTTCCAACCAGCTTTGGGGTAGAATTTATGGGCATGTAACTATTTGACCTATATTTCCCAGACACTATTTTCTCCAGCAAGAAGCTGGGGACACACCTTTAAGATTGCAGCCAGCAAGCTGAGGCAGACATGCCCATGCCTCTATTTCAAATTTAAGAAAGGCACATGAGATTCAGTCTGGTACTGGTGTAGTGTTAACCCTGAAGGGAACAGAAATGTGGGACAGGATGTAGCCCTGTGCCTGGTAGCTTGCAAGGATTCAACTTGGCTATTTTCTTTCTTGAAGAACATGCCACAGTCACAAGAGTCAGGGAACTCTGCACTCTATTTCCCAGCAAAAATAAAAATCATTAAAAAAAAAAAAATCTACGACCAAGTAACTGATTCTCCACCACCACCACCCCTTCAAAAAGCAAAGAGCAAATCCTTGTTTGTGTTGGTGAAGAATCTCAGAGACACAACAGATGCGGAAAGAGAACAGCGTCTACCATCTGAGGAAGCTAGTGACTGCTGCAGCAGTGTGGGGTGAACAAGACAGCCAGCCCAGATCAGAAAAGCTGGAGACAGAGGAGCTCAAGCAGGAGCTGGGTTGCCAGGCCTTCCTAGGAGACATGGGGTGGAAAGACAAAGTTGTGATTCTCCCTCACTGTTAGTTTTATTTCACAGTGAAACAGAGGAATCTATAAACAATTTAATGCTAATTAAAATACAAATCCAATCCAGATATTCCCAAGTCAGAATACCCAAGCAGATGATTTAATACAGGATGTTCTAAAACAGATCTGAGCTCAAACATCCCTCAGATAGACCTTCGTTTCCTTGCTTGACAATAACCATTAAGACTGGTGACTGGAGGGAGGTTTACCCCATTCTCAGGAAAGAACACTGCTGGATTTCCCTAAATCCATATTTAACAGTATTGCCTCAGTAAAGTTAAAATATAAACCAGGCTCCAGGTAGCCATACCCAGCTCAGTATTTGTCTATGTCTATTTAAAAAATAGGAACACACAAAACTAATATTTTAAGTCACTGTCACCTAATACTTTAGCCATCCACGGAGCACTGAGTCCTGAATGCGGAAGGACCCGCCTGCAGGTGCAGGCTTCCATGCACCCAATAGGCTTCGCTGGCAGTAAACATTAATAACTGGATTTTAAAAGGTATTGAAACTCTGCATGAACTGCATCTGCCCTTCCTCTAGGCTTTTTTATATTTTCAGGTGGGTCACCTAAACAATCAACTGGCAGGATACGGCAACACACCAGAACCAGCCATCTCCAGAAGGGACAGTGTGACTACCGCAGTCATCACACCTCCGGGGTTGTGAGTGAGCACTGCTCTAGACACCTACACGCCTCTGCCTCCAGACCAACCCACAGCTTGAGGTCCACTCCACACGCGCACAGAGGGTGGCTCCCTCATCACCCCTTGAAGTCACCTTAACATTCCTAGCCACAAGGTCTGTATCCAAAATCACCAATGATTAGAAAGCATT
>NW_022196895.1:79948255-79953832 GCF_008632895.1 Mastomys coucha
GGGCCGCTCCCGGGCCGCCGGGCTGCGGGCGGAGCGCGCGGGGCCTGGGCGCCGAGCCCGGAGTCATCCCCGGCGCGGGCCGCGGGCGCAGCGGCGGGCGCTCGGAAGGCCGGCCCGCGGCCCGCGCTCCATGCCGCTGGCGCTGTGCTGGGCGGGCGCTGTCCGGGCGCCGCCGGGCGCTCCCGCGCCTTCCTGGGCGAGCCGCGAGTCTCCGCGCGCAACTTTCTCGGCCCCTCTCTGCTGGCGGTGGGGGTCGCGGCGGGCGCTGCTAGTGCGCGGGTCGCAGCTCTCTCATTGTGCGCCAGCGAGGCCGACCGGCTGTCCTTTCCTCCCCGCACTTAGTCTAGGAGGAAGAAAGCAAACAAGACAGGAGTGAAGCCCCTGTACATACATGCGCCGGGGGAGATGTCAGCGCCGCTCCACCTTCCAAACAGTCACAGATCAAACAGTGTCACCCGCCGGAGCGCCACTTCGTGCCCCGCGCTGCCCCCGGGGGGCCTGGCCGCCAGGATCGCCGCTTCTTCCGAGGAGAAATCTAATGCAAACACATTTTGATCGTGGATTTTTGGCCAGTCTTGATCTTCCAACAGGAAAAAAAAATCGAAAAACACACACAAAAAAAACCCACACACACCCTCCAAAAAAAATAAGCCAGCAACAACCCGGAGAGTGTGCACCGAGGGGGTGAAGAACGGACATTCACTGGGTGGGCGAGATGAGCGTGTACTGTCCCCCCCAAACTCCTGGGAGAGAGGAGATGCGCTCTCCCTCTCTCCTCTTTTCAGTGAAATATAACACACATTCGGATCGCAGAGCTTTCAGACAGTCTCAACTGATAGACAGACACATCGAGCTGCTTTCCTGCCTCACTTTTTACTCCTCCTCCTCTCGCCAACGTCACCCTGACAATTACAAATAGGTCTCACACAAACCATACCTGTCAATCTTTTTAATTGCTTTGTTTTCTTTTATTTTTTTTTTCGGAGCTAAACAATATGACACAGAAAAGAAATCTTAATACAGCATAACATAAAAGATTGCACGATGCAGGAAGACATTCAGGGGGCTGTGTTGTAATGCACTGGCTGATCTCGGGCGGAACCCATGCCTAAGTCTAGTTAGGCAGACATCAGTTCCTGCAGATTCTTAAACCTGTTAGTTCCCCTCCCCCGCGTGTACATGCATACACACGCGCCCACGTGGATCTGAACCACTCTTGGGTGAAACACGTCCTACAGTTGAGGGGGAAAAAATACCTGTTTCACTTTTGCACCCTTAGTCTGGGGGTTAGATTTGATTGGTGAGGGACAGTGTGGCTTTTGTATTTCTGCAACTCAGAAGTTAAGTGGAAGACGGGAGATATTTTTAAACTAAAATGAACACCTAAAATATAAAGATGGACTTAGCTCATCACAAAAAAATGTTCGGAAATATTTAATGTTGACCCTATTTAAAAGGGCGAATAATTTGGTTTCATTTGGTCAGTAAACACAATTAGCTAAAAATTGGCACCATAGAAAGCTCTTTCCAGATTCGTGAGAAAACGAAGTCTTCAAAGATCATCACAAAGTCTCCAATTCCGCTGAGCCCCTCAGCGGGCCCCACCTAGAACTTTAAAATGCTTCTACGCTCTGGGAATTCGGCCATCTAGTTCTCTATGTGTGTTCTCTCCCAGTGGGAAAGCTGTAACAGTCTTGTGGAGCTACTTAAAACATCCATGGAAAAACACGAAATCTAGGCCAAGATAAATAAAATGGCTTAGTTCGTGCAACTTGCACGGGACAGACCGAGGAGCACAGGCGCGAGCGGCGCGCTCGGAGCACCGGAGGCCTAGGCCCAGGGCGCGCTGTGCACTGAGCTCCCTTGGCCCGCAGGAAGGCGCTCGTGCGCGTGCACCAGAGCCCGGGCTCCCCGCCCGGCCCAGGCCCTGGCCCCGGCCGTGCCCCGCCGCCCCGGCCGCGCTCGGGGTTGATTCGTACCACCTTGCAAGGAAGTGAACGCTCCGCACGGGAAGGGGAGGCGCCTGCGCCGGCCGCCGGCCGCCTTGCCGCTCGGGAAAGCTTGGGCTACGGCGGCGGCGATCGCCAGGGCGCTGGCCCTTTAGCGTGGCGCCCCCCGCCCCCGGTGGAGGAATCAAATCCCTTAGCTGAGCGTGCGGAGGGTGGGGATATCCGGGGCCTCTCCCGCGCCCGGAGGAAAGGGGAGGGCGGAGGAGAGCCTAGGCCAGCGTGAGCCGAGCCGATTCAAACCAAAACAAAAAGATTAAAGGAGCGGCGGCCGCGGCGGCCGCGGCGGCCGGGCAGGGATCCTGGGGTGGCGCGCCCGGGTTCCGCGGGGGCTGCGGCGCGCCGCGAGGCCGGAGGGCGGGGGCGGGAGCCGAGCTGCGAGGGGAGGGCGGGAGCCTAGGGGAGGGCGCGGGCCGGAGGAGGGGCGGGCCCGCCCGCGCGGAGCCGAGCGGAGCCAAGCGGCCGGGACTAGGCGCGACCCGGCCCAGCGTAGGCGCAGGAGCGGGCGGAGCCGATCGTGGGCAATGCTGAGGCTGGCGGCCGCCGGGGCCCGAGCCATCGTGGACATGTCGTACGCCCGTCACTTCCTGGACTTCCAGGGCTCCGCCATCCCCCGAACCATGCAGAAGCTGGTGGTGACCCGGCTGAGCCCTAACTTCCATGAGGCCGTCACCCTGCGCCGGGACTGCCCAGTGCCGCTCCCCGGGGACGGAGACCTCCTCGTCCGGAACCGGTGAGCCCGGCGCGCGACCCCGTCCCGGTCCCCGGCCCGCGCAGCTGGGCTCCCGGCTGTCCCGGGTCGCCCGCCTGCCCACACTGCGGCGTGCGCTTGGGCGCGCAGCCTGACTTTGCGAGATCCCAGGAAGTTGAACCCGCCGCCATCTGGCGAAGGAGAATGTAATGTGACTTGCTGGTGTGAATACCCGATGCCACCAAACGTCCTCTTATCTGGGGGTTATTTTAATTTGGGATTCTCCCCTCCCCCAGCCGTCCCTCCTCCCCCTCCCGCTCCCTAAATAAAAACGACGGGACCCAGAAAGGAAGGCTCCCCACCCGGCCCACCCGCGCGCACCCACGGTTCCTGCGTTCCATAATTTTTAGTGGAGCAGAAACAGCCTGGACACACACTGCGACGTTTAGGTAAACGTGCTTTGGAGGAAGGGGGCCCATGTTCGGTTTGCTTTTTCCTGTCCCCTCTATCTCGTATTGGTGGAGCTTGTCCTTGGGTGTGTTGGTGTGCACCTCGTCTGCGGGTTGCCAGTGCCATTTGACTGTGCTCTGTCCCCTGAGTGAAAAACGGGGGCGTGCACCGGCAATCGAGCCAAGGTTGGGCGGGGGCATGGCTGCATTTGCCTGAATGCGTTGCAGACATTCGGTTAGCACACTAGTTGTTGCCAAACCTGACTGTTCTACCCCAGGCTTCCCACCTTAATGATTTTCCACATCGCTAATCTTTATTAAGGGGTGAAGCGGACTTCACTGTGCTCTGTCCAGGCCATACCACACCGTGGTCTGCTGGGAGCTTCCTCTCATGCTGGACGGTCAGGGGGGTTTCCTCTGTGCCATTTCACTTGCTGGGTTCTATTCGAAGGTCCCAGCATGGAGTGTTGGAAGTTGGATAAAATTACGGAAGAGGGGAGTTAGTTCTGGTTGTAGCCAAGCGGTAAACTCTATACCAGAAAGTGCCCTAGGTCCCCTGGAAGGGCTAAATGACGAAACTTAGCTACTCAAGTAGCTGTGTGCAAAGATTAGTCCAATCAGTCCAGTTTAAAGGTTCCTGCCAACCTTCCAAAGAAGACTGTAGGAATGAAGAATTCTGTGTGTGAAACTTTTGGAAACCTGTTGGAACCTTAACGTTTGAGTGAGCAGTGGGTGGGATTGAGTGGAGTGCGTGGGTGGAGACTTTCTTAAAGGATGGCGCGTGTATGTCCTTAACACGCTTTGGCCGCGCTTGGAGCAGAGGATTGCTTCATCGTGTGATGAAATGCTGAGGCTGAGGAGAATAAAAATTTGAACCCTGCCCACCTAAAAAGGGCTTGAGCTGCGTTCACGCAGAACATCCAGAGCACACCAGTGATTTGTTAGAAGTGGAGATGAGAATAGACCGGAAAGCTTTCCAAGCAAACTTCATCGGAGATGTAAAGAAAAAAAAAAGAAAGAAAGAAAGAAAAAGCTCCACGCGGGGCTTTCACTTTCTTTTATTGTTGTGATTTATATAGTGTTGACTGTAAACACTAATAAACGCACACAAACTGCTTACATAAAATCCCTCGTTGAAACAGGTGTGAAATGTGGAGGGGGTGCCACCAGGGGACAGGCTGAGAGAAGGTGTGAAGTGGGAGAAGAGTGCGGATGACATCTAGGTGGGACTCCCGCCGGCGGTGGAGGCTGCTCGCTTTGCTGGGTCTGGGGGCCTCTCGCCCTTGAGTTTATTTAACTCTTGGAGATCTCCCCAACTCCTCTCTCCCAAGGCTTATTGGATCTAGCCGGCTCTCTTTCCCCTTCTCCAAAAGTCTCGCAGCAGCACCCCTGGATGGCCC
The DNA here is from genome assembly GCF_008632895.1 of Mastomys coucha. Lineage (NCBI taxonomy): Eukaryota > Metazoa > Chordata > Mammalia > Rodentia > Muridae > Mastomys > Mastomys coucha. The sequence goes on from NW_022196895.1 coordinate 79,952,802, forward strand.
TGGTCATCCTGGTTGGTCTGGAATTGGATGCTTCTTGGATCCCTGAAATCAGATTGCCGGAGAAATTCGCTGTTCGGAATGATTTAAAATCCACGGCTCTATTCTGCTCCCGCGTCTGTCTGGAGTCCCTTTGGCACAAGTGCTTTATAGGAACAACTTGGCCTCTAACTAATACCTTGAATCCACAACAGGAGAAAATGCAGGCGGAATCTCTGCCTCTCCCATTGCTGTTGAGTTATGAAGCTATTCAGCTGTAGGAAGATCCTTTATTCTTATGAACCCTGTCAGTGTTCTTCCCCTCTTTATTTTATTTTAAGGAGCAGAGTTTAATAATTAACCGCAAGTTATAGTTCATTTGAATCCAGGGCCCATTGCATTAAAGTAGTGCTAATTGCATTAAAATTTTATTCAGAGGCTCCTCGGTTTTTAGCATAACAAAATCTCCCCTGGAATGAGTGGAGTAAGCCCAAATTCATTTGTTTTGAAGGGTGTTTGGAGCTTTTAATTGTGCTCAGTCCTCTGACTTTCTTTCAGTGAGCTGTATCCAAACCTCATTCCTGTTAGCAAAATACACATCCCTTCATTCACAAGAAGGGCAGTAGGTACAAGCTAGACGTGGATTCGGGACAGTAAAGTTTACAATGTAGGGAAACATGTGGAGGGTGCACAGAACTCCTCTTGAATCAGTAACTGATGGTCCTTTATCAGCCATTACCTTACTGTCCCATGCCCCCCACCCCAGCCTCCGCTTAGCCCTCGAAAAGAAAGAGAGACAGATACCACTGGTCAAGTCTGCTTGTGTGCTATTTTGGGCTTTTTTGTGAGAGTGACAGATTATTTTTCGTTTCCAAATATTCCTAACGATTTTCTGCTCAAGTGTAAGATAATGCAAAGAGTTTGTAGAAATGGCGGTGAGTGGTGGGGGGAGGGGAGGAGTTGTGATAAACGGTTTGTTGCTCCCGGGAGGGTAAAATATTTCTGCTCACTCTCCAAGCCGAGATATTCCACACACACACCCCAACTACTACAAC
>NW_022196895.1:79953842-79960478 GCF_008632895.1 Mastomys coucha
TTTTTCAAGGAAAGTCTGCCTTGATGACTTTGTTTTGTCTCCTAGTTTTCAAGGCTCTTCCTGTGATCCAAGTTTTTCTGTTTGGTGTTTGTTCAAAGGAAAACTTCCCCACCCCCACCCGTCACCCTCTTCTACAATAAACGAAGCTCAACACTTTCTGGTATAAATAACCAAGCAGCTTTAGAAGGGCACATATTTGGGGAACGCCTGCTGTAGTCCCACTTGTTTTTCGTGGGGTGTCTGGACTTTAGTTTTCATAGTGCATACTTCTCTCGAGTTCCCCGGGTCCTGTGGTCATTACTGGCACACATTTTCACCCTCATACTTTGGGAGGGTCTCCAAGTGCATCCGCGCATTTCCTGGTTTGTTTTGGTTTTTCTGTGGCTCGCCTTTCTTCCTTCCTCTTCCCCTTTGAGCCCGCTGCCCTTGAACTTGGTTCTTAAGGAGCGAAAGTCTTGCACAGCTTGTGATAAAGCTCGGGTAAGGACCAAGGTGCATCCCAGGAGGTGGCAGGTCTGCAGAACTGCGGCAGGGATGCAGTGTCACGAGAAGGTACCAGGTAGAGACAGGGTGCCCGGCACCATGGACCAAAAGACTCTGGAGAGGGCAGGGACCAGAGACAGACTATATAGGCAGTAGTTGGAACCGCTCCCCGACGACGACGAGGATCGGTTAGAAGAGGGCAGGGTTGGGGTAGTGGTAAATGGAGGTGCATGAGAGTTGTCAAGGTCCTGATTTGGCAGGTTTCGCTCTGCGTGGCTTTCCTGGGACTTGGAAGAGCATGTCCGTGGGGCCCGGAAGCCCAGCAATTTCGTCTTGCTTCCGGACGTGATCATTGAGGTCTCTCGGGATGGTGGCAATGGAAAGGCCCCGGTTCCCTGCACAGACCCGACCCGAAGCGCCCCAGTGTGGTGCAGGGCTTTCTGGCTAGGGCGCTACAGGGCTGATGCCTGCCGGAAGAGACATGCAGGCCTGCGGGTCAGCGCCCGCCACCTCACCAGTGCTTGATGGTGCTGGTCGCCACAGTGACTGCTGTGGTGTTTCCTGCCAAGCCTCTGCGAGCCATCAGCGACCACTCCAGCAGAGCCATACTTTCACCCCTCCAAACTTGGCCTCAGCTGCCCCCTTCCGCCAGTGTGCCCTGCTAGGTCTCCACCTCTTCCAGGGGAAAAAAGCAACCGCCAGAGGGAGGGGGAGATGAAGGGCTTGGGAGGGAATTTACATTCTCAGTCCGGTTTAATCGACCCTGGGTCGAAGCACTGGGCCTGCCTACCCCCAGCTTCTCTAGGAGCCAGACTCAGGGCTCCAGGGAAGAGAGCGTCCCCTGTGGACCTCACGATGCCAGATGAACACAGCCTGGAGGGGGAAGAGGAAGAGTTAACTATGAGTAGAGACCGGACAACTGGCCTTTGGTCTCTTCCCCAACGGCTAAGCAAACCCAGCCCTAAGATCATTTCCAGCCTAGCCTGTTTTTTTTTTTTTTTTTTTTTTTTTTTTTTTTTTTTTTCTCGTGGAGCTGGCTTTTCTGCTGGGTATCCTGCAGCCTAGCTCTAGTGGGCTGGCCCTGGGAACTCCAGAATCAAGATCTAGTGAGCCAGTCCGTTTTAGAAAGGTCAGATCTGGAGAAGTGTGTAAACTAAAGGGAAAAAAAATGAATATTGGCATTTTGGTATTCAAAATTAAACAAACAAAATTGGTTTTCCCCATTTTTCATTATTGTGTTTTATCTGTGGGTACAGAAAGCAGAATTTACAGAAATACTGGAGCCATGGTGAGCTGCCTTCTGAAGGCAACTTGGAGGGAGAGACTGTTTCAAGCATTCTTATTTCCACAGTCTAAAAAGATGTTTCTTTAATATAGAATACTTGTGAGGAGCCATTTGGAAGCACAGGGTATTATCTATAGACAGTGAAGGTGTGTCCTACACATAGCTTGTGTTCATTAAATTAAAAGTGAATTATTTTCATCTTTCTCCTGCCATGTTTTCATTTTCTTACGGGAAATGGTATTTTGGGGAACCTTATGTGTTAGTTCCCTCAACATCCTTAGAGAATAGCCACAACTGCACCATAAAGATATTTTTGTTATGAGGTAGACTGGGGTACAAAGAAAAGCTGGTAAATTTCTGGCTTCACAGTTAAAGTGAGCCTGGATACAAAACGAAACCGGTCATCTGCTATTAATCAGGCCCCGGCTCTGCTTCTTGTTGAGGAGAATACAGTGAGGGCTTGCTTCCCTTTTCATCTGAAAGAGGCTGTAAAATGCTGAATGCTGCATAAAATCACTCTCCTTGGTTTTTGTTCAATTAATCAAAATGCATATGTTCATGCTGGGCATAGTTATATCAGAGGGAGAATTTGCTGTGGCGTTTTAAACAACTGGGGCAGTAACATGTCCCAAGGACGACCTTGCATGCCCATCAATCTTTAATAATATCATTGTCATTACTATTATTATCTGAAGTGTTAAATTGTTACCAGAATCAATACAAGTGTGCTTCGTTGGGTATATTGTATCCCACTGTTGTTTTTAACATCTCTGTTAAGAGACCAATTAATTTCCATATCAGAGCTTCAGTGAATTTTGTGTGTTGTGAGGGTTTCCTGGCTTCACACACACATATACACACACACACACAAACACACACACACACCACCTTCCCTTATTTCTCCTTTTGAAAGAGGACAGGAAAAGCGGTACAGGAAATACCAATACGTCACTTGCTGATTAAAATAATATGAAATTATTCCTAACTATAAAGGAATAAAATCTGCCCAAACTTGAGTTACTCCATTTGTAGGAATTCTCCACCACTCCTAAGTGGCAAGAATCATTTTCCCCACATTCTGTCAAGTCTTACAGTTTAGGAGCTCTTTCACATTCTCGGAGATTAGACTGGCCTTTCTTCCTTCAGCAGAATATGAGGTCGTTAACAAAGAAAGAATCTTAATACATCCATTTGTTTTCTTCTAGATTCGTTGGTATTAACGCATCTGACATCAACTATTCGGCTGGCCGCTACGACCCGTCTGTGAAGCCCCCCTTTGACATAGGTTTTGAAGGGATTGGTGAGGTGGTGGCCTTAGGCCTCTCCGCTAGTGCTAGGTACACAGTGGGCCAGGCCGTGGCTTATGTGGCTCCTGGCTCCTTTGCTGAGTATACAGTGGTGCCTGCTAGCATTGCAATTCCCGCGCCTTCAGTGAAACCCGAGTATCTCACCATGCTGGTGAGTGGCACCACTGCGTACATCAGCCTGAAAGAGCTTGGGGAGCTGTCAGAAGGAAAGAAAGTTCTGGTCACAGCGGCTGCTGGGGGCACAGGCCAGTTTGCTGTGCAGCTTGCAAAGATAGCCAAGTGCCACGTTGTCGGAACCTGCTCCTCCGACGAAAAGTCAGCTTTTCTAAAATCTGTTGGGTGTGATCGGCCCATCAACTACAGAACAGAGCCTGTGGAGACAGTTCTGAAGCAGGAGTATCCTGAAGGTGTTGACGTAGTCTATGAGTCTGTTGGGGGAGCCATGTTTGACCTGGCAGTGGATGCCTTGGCCACCAAAGGGTGCTTGATAATAATTGGGTTTATCTCTGGCTACCAAAGCCCCACAGGACTTTCACCAGTAAAAACAGGAGCTTTGCCAGCCAAGCTCCTGAAGAAATCTGCCAGCCTCAGGGGTTTCTTTCTGAATCACTACTTCTCCAAGTACCAGGCCGCCATGGAACATTTGCTGGAGCTGTATGCTCGTGGGGACCTGGTGTGTGAGGTGGACCTGGGACACCTGGCTCCAGATGGAAGGTTCATTGGCCTGGAGTCCGTATTTCAGGCTGTCGACTATATGTACACGGGGAAAAATATCGGGAAGCTTGTTGTTGAGTTACCACACGCTGTCAACAGTAAGCTGTGACCACCAGAACAGTGACATAAACCAAAGGAGAGAAATGAATTCTCCATGCCTTAGAATGAACTTAAGATTCCTTAAAAACAAAAGTATAATGTTAATGAACCCCCCCTTCCTTGGGGGTAAAAAATAATGTGCCTCAATAAAAGTTCTCTCTATAGCTAAGAGGTAAAACGTTTACATTCGAGTCTTTAGTCATGGACGGTCTCCTTCCAGATTTTATTGTTCCAGGGAAGTAAATTTATTCCTGATGTGAGACCTGATCGAGTCAGTATGTCCCCAGCTTGGTGAGATTTTTAAATCAGTCTTCAGATAGCTCACCGAGTCTCCCTTGCATTGGAACCCCTGGTTCCTGTGTTAGGTACTCAACAGGTGAGAAAGCAGTGCTAGTCGGTCGGCCTTGGATTCTCACAGGCAATGTGCTTCAGAAGGAGCCTTCCCTCGCTGTAAATCACTAACCAACCATCTAAATAGACATTTGGGAGAGAAGCCTCCAAATTTAATCTTGTTAAGTTATTGGAAAAGTGATTCAGCAAACAGATGTGTCTTAAGGATGTATATACAGTTTGATGGCCCAAATTCATATCCTGGTTAGACTGTCTGTGAAGCAAAAAAGTTCCTGTTCTAGAAAGAAATTACTATTAGAAATGGAGTGGGTTTGGGGTGAGAACGCTATAGCTGGGAAACTAATGCGGACAGAGGAGTAAGAAAACTCTGTGATCTCTCTTCAGTAAAAAGGCTTGCATAATGCAAATGTGGGGATCACAGAAGGGGGCTCGTTCTGGCATGTGAAGGGTTAAAAGGAGCAAATGTCACTTAGCTCCAAACACAGTAGGCACCCAGGTCATCTAAAACCATGCCTATTTGCTTCTCCTCAGAGACTTGGTCTCTGGTGCCCTGCGTAGCCATTTTGCTTCTTGGTGTTTGAGAGAAGCGAGCCACCTGCTCTAAGCGTTGTGTCCTGGTGCACACGTGTCTGTCACCCTGCCTGCTGTTTCTCTTCACACCTCTCCATAGCTGGTCTGCTTGCCCTTCACCTTAGGTATCGGAAGACTGCCTGCCACTTTGGTAGTGGAATCAAAACCCCACAGTTGCCTTCCTAATCGAAGGTGAAGGCTGTCGGGTTATTTTTCAGTCTTGGGTTTCAGTACATCAAATGTTCTCGATGAATGGGAATGCAATTAGGAGCGCTCTGTGAAAGTCGGGGGGCCAGGTTTAATTCTTTCCTTGCATCTGGGAGCAGAGAGATCTTGTTTCTGAATAGCTGTTAGTATCTATTTTACAAGATTTACTCATTTCCAGGTACCTAATGTAGCTGCTAGCATGCACGCACAACAATACAATTTATATGGTAAATGGAACCAAATAATGGCTTCACTGAATGTTATGGCCGCACTGAAGGGAAATGTCACGGTAAATAGCTGCCAAATTATGGATCATGCCGCAGTGTCACAACTGCACTAAAGACAAATAGCACTGCAGGCTGTTGCCACTGTGATGCCTCTGAGTTATGAAGAAGGGGAGCAGCCCGAGCGGGGCTCTTTGTGTCCTCGTCATAGCCGAGGGTTGCCAGAGCAAGGGACAAGAAAGGCTCTTCCAGTGTGATGCTTAGTTATTAATCTGTCCCTTTCAGACCTAGCCACTGGAACAGGAGAGGCCTCGCTGGCTCTCTTGTATACAAACATAACAGAGGAGAGGGGAGGCTTTATGAATGTCAGTATGCTCAGGAAATGACTGGGAATGGAAAAAAATGTTGTAATAAAATAATCTAATCAAAGACTATTATTAAATTTAACATAGTATATGTCTGAAAGGCTTAGTTGCTTGCTATGCAGATAGATGTGTGAAATCTCACTGATAATGCTCTTTCCCTCTGAAAAAAGGCTTGAGGACTGAGGACATTACCAGCTAAATTGCCTCTTCTGAACTGAAGTGAGTCCCGGTTTCCTTCATTTTAATGGGAGGGTAATAAAGATGAAAGACCAACATTTTATCTGATGGATCCCTTAAGCTATGGAATAAAAATGTATTATGTTTTGAGGGAATATACTAAATTCAAATATGTAAAAGTAAAACTTGCACACCTATTTTAAAATAAAACATTAAAAAAACAAACAAACAACAACAACAAAAGCCAAGACACTCGTCTTTCTGTCCCCAAACAGAGAAACTATGATGCATGTTGTTTTTATTTATTCTTAGAAAACATGCCCAAGTGATTCCACCCATTCCAACAATGCCAAAAATATAAAGTTGGGTTTTTTTTTTAATCTTTTGGAAGATGTTTTTGAAATTGAGGGTTATAGCTGAGTATCAGTTTGGCTCCCCTTGGAATGTTGTTCAGGACCACTCCCTAGGGGAAGGTAAGATCTGTGAGGGCCCACGCTCCTCTCTGCCTCCATACATGAAAAGTGTGTGTTCAATTCAGGGTTGCTGTCAGCTTTGCTGGAGAGAGGGGAAGAGGGCAGAACTGTGGGATAAACGAATTCTCAGTTCTCGGTGTGGCCTGTCAGCTTCCTTGGCCAGCATGGAAGAAGGCGCTGACTCCTGAGAAGGACATCCCTAGATGCCATAGTGTTGGGTCAGGACTTCTAAAAAGTCAAATGCTACCCCCACCCCTTCAGACCTGTTTCGAATGAAAACGAAAAAGCATTGACAATATAATCTCTGGTCCTTTCCACAGAGACTACTATGCTGATCGATTTTAGCGTTTTGTTTTTTTTTGGTTTTTTTTGTTTTTTTCA
>NW_022196895.1:79960488-79966532 GCF_008632895.1 Mastomys coucha
AAAAAAAAATCCAGAGACTGGTTTGCAAAGAAAGATTGGTTCTTTGTGTTATTGTCTGGTTGCATCAGAACGGAGTTATTGGGAATGGAACAGAACCCCTGCAGTGGGTGGTTAGTATTTCATTTATCTAATGCAAGTATGTGAGAAGTAGCTGCAGCTTATTAAAGTGGAAGCCTGTGCTGTGTAGTCAAGGAGCTCGGCAGCTAATGAGGCTGGAACATCCCAACACCACCAGCTCCTTTTTTGTGTCCCCACAAGATGCTGGAAACTTGACAGATGATACCATTTAAGACACCGCCTGCCTCAGGGACCTGCTTCTTGGCTTTCTGTTTTGGGGTTTTTATTTGGATATCATCTATAATGGCCACCTGACTTGTACCTGTGATGTCTTAACCCCTTGTGGAACTCTTGAGCTGCATAAATTTACCAGTCAAGGTTCCCTGTAAATGAGGCTTTGTGCAAAGGACCAAAATACATTTTCCTGATGACTCTACCACATGTTCACATGGGGTAAATACTGTATTTAAGATCTTAAAAGTCAGATGAGCATCATGCAGCTTTCAGAATAAACTTGATAGGAGCTAGAATTGTCCCTTTGAAATACTAATTTCCTAAGTTTTACAAATTTTCTAGGGCAGCTCACATGCAAAATGGCCTGCTCTTGATTCTCATCTCTACCTCCCACGCCCTTAAAAATGTTGGGTTTTGTAATATTCATTTAACAATTATATACAAACTATTAATTTTTCAGTTTAGAAGTTTGTTTGGGGGGGACTTTTTGTTCTGTTTTTTTTTTATTTGCATGGCGTCTGCAACTAATTTTCCCCACAATGGCCTAGAATCCAGGATTTAAATGAGAGCACCCACAGAAGTCAAAGTGCGGAGCTCAATTGCCAGTAACACACAGTGCCGCTGTAAACTTGAAATTCTGCTTTTATTAGCCTTTTAGTATCATGTCATCTCAACTCATAGAAGGAAGGATGCTCTCTGTGAGAACGTTACTGCTGTTACCGAGAGCCATCTTGGCAAGGTTGCTCCCACCCACCCCACCCCACTCCCACCAAAATAAATAAATAATAAATAAACCATAGGACACAACACAAAATAATGTCTTACCAGTATATGTCAGTTCACGAAGTTCTTATAGGAAAGAGCTGATAAAAAATAAAAAAATAAAAAAAGTCAAGTGAGATGTATATTTTGATTGTGTAAGCTTGAAGCTTCTGTTTAGGCTTGCCAGTGAGGCATGCCTGGCATAAGCACCAGGCAATGTTTACTCAGATACGCTGGCTTTGCCCTTCGTAGACTTTCCCTTCTGTGCAGGTCCTCCATCCCAGGCGGGATGGATGAACTCAGGAAACATATCATGGGTCCCGAAAGTAGTAGGGTAAGTGCCGCACAGAGGACAGTTGGGGGAAAAAGCAATATGCTCTTCATGTGTGCTGAGAAGCCCTGAGCCAGAAGTCTGGAGATCTGAATAGGCCCCCAAAGGAAGTGCTTCTCTCAAAGTATCTTTGTGCCAACACAAAATTAAGATAATAATTAGAACATACCCTGCTGCTGGGTGGCAGCATCCAGTACAAAAGACAGATCTGTGCTGAGGGCTCAGAAAAGAGTCTGGTGACATAGCCTGCTGATGTGGCGCCACCCTCAAAACGCACCAGCAGTCAGGGCCTTGGGGTATTTCTTGTCAGCAGTTCCTTTGGTCAGTGGAAAGTAGAGGAATGTGGAAGTGATGCAGGATGTCCCACTCACTTGAAAGCACTTGACCTTGGACCTTTATATGCCCAACCCTCAGCATCCCTTGCAGGTTCACGGGTACCACTTCCAGTAGAAACACAGATCTGGAAAGTGTATCTATCCCTGGCCTTTGTAAATAAGACCAAATGTTACTTGAGAACACTAGATTTTAAAGGATAATCTAGCTCTACCAACTTTACAAATACAGAGTTGGGGCTAGAAGGAATGGGCACCCTGTTCACTCAAGTGTCACAGAGTCCACTGTGCTCAGGGGAGTTCTGTACACACACACCCTTTGCCATTGGTCGAGGTCCTTCAGTGTAAAACTGACAGATGTTTCAGAGCTGTGGCTGGTCTTTAAGAACCTTCACACAGATGGCACTATGGCAAACCCAGGGAAAGTATCATGCTTAGACTCTAATCTGATAGAGCTGGGGCTCTCAGCCAATTTGATGTATCATCTGAACATCATACTAGGGCTGAGCGAGGGAAGGACCTGGCTTGCAGGCAGGAGGGCCGACTGAGTTTGATCTTCAGGACATTTGTAAAAAGCCAGATATGGTGATGCTCACTTGGAATCCTAGCCCCAAGGAGGCAGACGCCGCAGGAGCTCTGCAGCTATGGCCTACCTAGCCTGGCCTAACCAGTGAACCCCAGGTCCCAGTGAGAGACCCTGTCTCGAAACACAGGTAGAGAACTCTTGTGAAATGAGACCTGAGGTTGACCTCTGGCCTCCATGGGCATAGACACCACACACACACACACACACACACACACACACCTGCAAATTTCACACCCCAAAATAATAAATATCACACAACTTAGTTTTTACTACTAAAAGAAGGTCTCTGGCCAACATATCCTTAAATACCAGTAATACCAGATATGAAGTGTGTACTATGTACTGGCTAGAATGTATCTGATGCTCATCTTTGCCTATCATAATAACTGGCCTAACATAATAACTGACCATCAGAGTATTTGCTGTTGTAACAAAATATCTAAAATCTGAATTTGCTATTCTAATTGAAATCCAATTTTCACTTTATAAGTTCAGCCCATGGGAGATGGGGGGGGCACATTCCTTCGTTGGTATCAGCAGTTGCTTGAAGGTAAAAGGATGTTCAGGAAGGAGACCCCAATGGGTACAGGCTTTCTGCAAGGCTGTGGCAAGAGCCTCACACAGACCAGAATTAAGACTAAGGGGGGGAGGGGGAGCCACTCTGAACCACATGGCATTGAACATTCATGTCTTTCCTCATCATTTCTGTCTCAAACTCATGCATAACAAGCGTAAACTTTCAACTCTATGCCAGCAAATCCTTTCCCAGCTGAAGCAGCTTCTTTTAACACGGAAAAGCCACTTCCCGAGAAGAGCGACAATGTCAGAGGCAATCACGTTTGTAGGAAGCCTCATTGCTCACCAGGGGATGGTAGCAATAGTGCTCCCTCTACATGTGGCTAGAATTTACATTTGGAAATTGAATTGTCTCCTTGAGGGCTTTTACTCAATGCAAGTTTTGGGGAATTACTTACACCCCAGTACATCAGTGTATGTGGAATGTAGCTGAGTTGAAGGAGCCCCCTCATCACTTCAGCTGTTAAAAAAAAAATTTTTTTTCATTGTCCGGAAGAGAAAAGTCAAGAATCGTTACTGAATGATATTCATCATTTCCAGTTTGAGTTATCCTTAGGCATCCCAGGATTTTTTTTACAATGTTTTTTACATACTTGAATACTATCTTCACAATAGTATGGACAGAGATACATCAGTCCCATGTCCACTGAAGACACACACATTTTGTAGCTCATGACCTCAACTTGAGGCAATCTGTGACAGGTTCAGACTAAGGCCAAGCCTGTTTTTCTCCAGAGTGGTATTTCTTCTTGTGACCTGCTAAAATGTTCATCCTGACTCAGTGGTACAGGGGGTAAGGAGGGAGGGTGGACACAGGAACCTGCATCTCCCAAGGGGATATTGACACTGCTGGTCTGGGAACCACACATCATAGAGTATTGAAGTGCTCAGTTACACAGTCTCTGCAGAAACCTGCATCCTGGATCTACTATAACCATGAATGCATTTACTTTTATTTCCAACTTCTTCAAAGGAGCATCCCTTTGGAAACTCAGCTGTGAAGCCCAACTCAACCTGACAGCTTTTTCATACAGCTCTACAAGGACAGAGTTAGGAACTCAACCCCTAGTTATTGTCCAGTTCTTAAAGTGGAGTTCGTTGTCACACCTAGGCCGTCTGTCCCCTGATCTGCGACCACCAGCCACACCTCCACCCTTAAACAGAAGCACCAGATAATCATGCCCATGGGTCCTGCACATACAGCAGGAGCATAGCATTGCACAATTACCCTGAAGAAAGAAGGACACCCAGGCTCTGACCCCTTCAGATCGGGTCTTCTGGAACACACACCATGACAACACACGTAGCCTTTATTTAATAGTCAGAATTATCGTCTTTGGAGAGGCTGTGCCCTTTTAAGGGAAAAGTTACAACCTGTGCACATGCTTGTTAAAAATGTCACCATAATAATCACGGTAGAACTCTGTTGGGGACAACTGTGAGGAAGGGAAAGCTGACAGAAGCGGAGGGCAAATCTACTCAGAGTTTAAGGGATACCTGGAACAAGATGGATTGGGCAGAGCCCTCAGTGTCCCTGGCACCTGTCAGTCCTCATAAGGGTATGACTGTGGTTAGTGTCATTTGCTAGGAAAAGGTGGCTGTCTCTTCCTCCTTCTCTACTCTTCCACTACCCAGAGAAGAGGCCAGAGCTGGAGGGACCGGGAGTCTCTGGGCTAGAAGAATCAGAATAAGGCCAGCAGGAAAATGATCAATGATGCTGTGTCCAGTACAACTTGGAGGCGGGGACAAGGGACCGGAAGTAACTACTGAGCACTTGAGAGGAGAGTGGAGCGAGGATCCAGGGTAGGAGTGAATGGAAGTAGAGAACTTTTTGAAAGTCTGGGGAGGAAACGGCAGTGTGTGGGTGCGCATGCCTGTGAACGTGCGTGAGGGCGTGCGTGCATGCTTGTGGGTGGGTGTGCAGGGCATATGCACAGGTGGATGTGGGTGCACAAGAATACACACGTAAGAGTCAGAGGGTACCTCGGTGCCTACATTCTCTCTCTTCAAGATCTCTCACTGTCTGAGGACAGGCTGGCTGGCTGGCTGGCTGGCTGGCTGGCCGGCCCGCTCAAGGATCTGCCTTTTCAGCCTCAGGTCCTTAGCTCCTTATACCCAAGAATGGAATCACCGTACGCCCCACCCCCGCCCACCCCCACAGAATCTTGCTCCGTTGTCAACTGTCTTTGCAGAATCTTTTTGGGACATAAGAGATGCTGGAGTCTCTGCTAGTGGTGGGACTTAACTTGGGTTAGCTGTACACCAGCAAGTTTTACAAAGAGGTGGCCTTCCTGTAGCAAGGAGGTTAGGGAGACAATGATGAATCTGCTTTGTTCCTTAACTGCCTGCCGTGGACTGGTTTATATACCTCAGCCCAGAGTAGGCAGCCATTCTCACGTCTGGGCTCCATGCAGGGTTCATTCACACCATGCACCAGCACATTACTTAAATGGTGCCCAAGCACCTGCATCTCCGCACTGTCTCCTGAAGACCACGCCCCCTAGAGTGTAGGGCCAGTCTCCCTGCCCTTCTCCTCTCCTCGCCACACACTTCATTAGGTACAGCGTCCCAGGCCTGTATTCAACCACGAACTGTTTTTCACTTTAATTTTAAGGTGCTAGCAGCACCCCACCCGTCTGCCCATACCAGTGCCTGCGACCCGGGATCACAGAGCTAGCCTCTCAGTTTCTAGCTGCATATGCTACCTGAGAGAGGCTCCAAGTGCTGTTCAGTCCCTCACCACCGCCTCAGGCGAACCACAGGTCCTCTCTGCCCAGGACTATACATCTGGAAAACCTGAGTTCCTGGGGTGCTATACAAGATGCTCATGCAGTTCAAGAGGGTCCACCTGTTGGTGAAATAGATAAATACATTCTGCTTAACGTTTTCCCTTCTTGTTTTCTTGACATCTATCTGAAATGCTAATTTAGAAGTACTCCAAATGCACCCTCCAAATAAACTCCAGACTTCTAAGGTCCTAAGATTACCTAACATCTAAGCACTGGAGTCTGGAAGAATATGTCAGTTCTGACCTCCATATGTAAGGGAAAAGGACTTGTCCTACCCTGGGAGTCTGTGACATGAGGTTGTCATCTACAAACCCACCAGGCAATAAAGTCACTAAAACTTTTGTAATATATATATATATATATATATATATATATAT
>NW_022196895.1:79966574-79977071 GCF_008632895.1 Mastomys coucha
ATATATATATATATATATATATATATATATATATATATATATATATATGTCTCACAGTGTTTTAAGTAAGTTTACAATTCTGTGCTGAGTCATATTTATGACTATCCTTGGCCACATGCAGCCTCTGGGCTGCTAGTCAGACAAGGCACAGGTGGGTCCTGAGGAGAACCTGGCATATTCAATTGTCCTGAGAAGAACCTGGCATGTTCAATGATCCTGAGGAGAACGTGGCATGTTCAATGCCTGGGCCCTGGTGTATGATGTTTCTTTCTTTCAGTAAGAGACTTCCTGGAATTCTGTTTTGTTCATCATGCTGTGCTCAGCTGAGGGGCTCCTGCTCCATCCATGCAAGGGAAGTCTCTGGAGACACAGTGCTCTGGAAATGGTGTGTGTGTGTGTGTGTGTGTGTGTGTGTGTGTGTGTGTGTGTGTTTATGTGTGTAGGAACACTCAAGGAAACTGAGTTGTATGGTGTACTGGCTGGTTTTGTGTCAACTTGACCCGAACTGGAGTTTTCACAGAGAAAGGAGCCTCCCTTTAGAAAATGACTCCATGAGATCCAGCTGTAAGGTATTTTCTTAATTAGTGATCAAGGGTGGAAGGGCTCATTGTGGGTAGTTTCATCCCTGGGCTGGTAGTCTTAGGTTCTATAAGCAAGCAAGCTGAGCAAGCCATTGGAAGCAACCTCCCCCCGTGGCCTCTCTGCATCAGCTCCTGCTTTCTGACCTGCTTGAGTTCTAGTCCTGACTTCCTTTGGTGATGAACAGTAATATGGAGGTGTAAGCTGAATAAACCCTTTCCTCCCCAACTTGCTTCTTGGTCATGATGTTTTGTGCAGAAATAGAAACCCTGACTAAGACATATGGTGATACTATTTGGAAGATTCTTAAAGGAGAGAAGCTTTTTTCTCAGTTTTGTTCATTTAGCATCCATAAAGGGGAAGAATCCTGCCTCTGAGCCACAGGTGCATTGCAACAGAGTATCTGAGGCACCTGTCCAGGTGATGTTTCAGCGGTCAATAGCAGCAGGCTTCTTTCTGTCTTTCTCCTAGGAATACCAGCTGGAGAGGCTGGCTGAAATGGAAACACCAGGGTGGTGCCTCAAGGCAAGAGCTAGCTAGCTCTTGGTGCCAGAATGACGGGACAACAGGGCCAAGCCATAAGCTTGGGAGGAATTCTCTCCAGAAAACTGAGGGAGACATAAGAAGTTTTCACAATTCATTATTTCAGGTGCCTTCCCCCACCAAGTGGGGAGGTTGAACTGTCTTGTCACAGGAAATAGACAAAGTGTCATTTTATTATGAGAAAATAAAACCGGAGCAGGGCAGTGGTGGCTCACACCTTTAATCCCAGCACTTGGGAGGCAGAGGCAGGTGGATTTCTGAGTTCAAGGCCAGTCTGGTCTACAAAGTGAGTTCCAGGACAGCCAGGGCTACACAGAGAAACCATGTCTTCGGGAAAAAAGAAAAGAAGAGAACAGAAAAGAAAAGAGAAGAAGAGAAGAGAAGAGAAGAGAAGAGAAGAGAAGAGAAGAGCAGGCATTGTTGCAAGTTTAAGGATGAGGACATAGCTTGTCACTGCCACCACGAGAAGCTCAGCCAGGGTAAGGCCTCACTCATCCCTGAGACAGTGGGAAGGAACTCATTCCTCACACTTTCTGGAGACCTGGAGAAGTTTCCCCGATGACATGCAGCTCCTTGCTCCCAAGATTATCTCTCTGACAGGGTTGCATTTCTGTCCAGCATCTGTTTATTTCTTATACATCATTGGTGTTAAACACAAGGGCTAAAACATGCCACTTCTTCACAGCTGTGACAGAGAACTGTGCAATTTAGATCCAAGCCGGATGTTAGAAATGAGATAACCAACCTTTTCCTTGTAGAGAGAAATAGAAGCCCAGAAAAGCAAGACAACACCCCAACAGCACAACACAGGCTGCGGGCCACAGACCTGGGAGAGGCCATCTCCCACCACACCCTCGCTGCAACCTAAAGCGCTTTACCTTCTTCCCAGTTGACCCATGACACTATTTTTTAATACGACTTTTTACTTTCTAGTATTTAATCCATTATGCTCATAACAGAGACTTGTGTTCATAGTTAGAGGATTCAGAGATATGTGTGATATGTAATTCTGTGTGTATGTGCATTTGTTTGTGATATGTAACTGTGTCTCTGTGTGTGTCGTTTGTAACTGTGTGTGGTATGTAGCTGTGTGTATGCATGTATGTGATATATAGCTGTGTGTTTTGCATGCGATGTGTAACTGTGTGCGTTTGTGTGCCTGTGTGTGATATGTAACTGTGTGTCTTCATGTGTGATTAATAAAAAGAGAACCTTTGATAAGGGTTGCTCCTGTCACATAAAAGGAAGTCAGTTAGGTTTCACGGAAATGCATCAGTCCATTTTTCCTGGGCTTGCTATGAGCTACAACCCAGCACAGAACTCTTTCAACCAGGGACACCCGTATCACCAGACACCTCCATCTCCCCCGGGGCCCTGTGTGGAGGCAGAGAGGCAACCAATCCTAACCAGGAACCCAAAGCCAGGGCCAAATGGGTCATGAGTGTCGCAACTGAGCCCCAGTGTAGATTATCTCTCTTCTCCAGGGGCAATCACACATGGGGCATCCATGAGAACCACCGGTGGATGTGGGAACAGGGAATTCTGGGTACCAGCTATTCCCAGGCAGTGCCACGGGGCAGGAAAGGATACCCTCCTCATGAGTGTTCCCTATCACTCCATGAACTCAAGCCCAGAAGGCTGGGAGGCATTTTCTCAGCTTGGCCAGCAGACTGGCTCTGGGAGATGGGGCCATGGTCGTCTCTGCAGGATGCGGTGTCCAGTCACTGTCCTCTCCCTGCTGTTGTTACTGGGAGTCAAGGGGGACAGGACTGGGATGGAGGGCAGGGCTCACATGAGGTAACTGGGTTATCTCCAAACACAAAGAATCCCATTTTCTCCCGTCACTTTGTGCATTCAGCTGTCAGGGCAAAAGCCTGCCAAGCCTCTTCCTTTTCAGTGGGTGCAAATAAGGGACAACCCAGGACTCAGTCTCCAGGCCTGAAGGCAGCCCTTGCTAGGACGCCAGGAGCAGCTTCCCTGTGGCCAGAAACAGTGAGTGGGCTAAGCTGTCAGGTTCCAGCCTCCTTAGTATTCTTCTCTCTCTGGAAACTCTCCTCAAGAATAGTCTAACCCTGAGGCAGTGATGTGTGTGTGTGTGTTTATGTAACTGTGTAAACTATGTGTATATGATATGTAACTACGTGTGTGGTATGTAACTGTGTGTATGTGGGTATATATGTGTGTATATGCATGTGTGTGTGATGTAGCTGTGTGTTGTATGTGATATATAGCTGTGTATGTGTGTGCATATGTGTGTGTTATGTAACTATGTGTGTCTATGGTGTGCATGTGTGTGATATGTAATTGTATTTGTATATGTGTGTGATGTGTAGCTCTGTGTGTGTGTGATATGTAGTTCTGTGCATATGCACATGTGTTTGAGATATGTAACTGTGTCTCTGTGTGTGTGATATGTAACTCGCATGTGCATATGTGTGTGATATGTAACTGTGTCTCTTTGTGTGTGATTTGTAGTTATGTGTATATGTGTGTGATATGTAACTCTGTGTGTGATATGTAACTCTGTGTGTGCATGTATATATGATATGTAGCTCTATGTGTGTATGGATTATGTGATATTTAACTCTGTATGTGATATGTAACTCTGTGTGTGTAATATATAACTCTGTGTGTATATTATGTGTGATATGTTACTGTGATATGTAACTGTGTGTGTATGTATGCATGATATGTAACTCTGTGTGTGCATGTGAAAGCAGAGGACAATGTAGGGTGTTTGGATTTATCATGCTCCCCTTTATTCCCTTGATATTATGTCTCTCACTGAACCTGGAGCTAGACAAGCACAAAGTGGGCCCCAGCAACCCTCTTGTTTCTCCCCCTCCCCAAAGCAATAGAGGTACAGGTACATGTGACCATGCCCCACTTTTCAAGTGGGGATTGGGGATTTGAACTAAGACCTTCATACTTGCTCATCAAGCACTCTGCCACAGAATCTCCCCTACCAAGAAAACATTTTCTCAGGCACCCCAGAGCCAGCATCCCACATCTGTGGCAACTGAATGTGTATCCAGTTAAAATTAGATGCAAGCCTTCCGCACAGATGCACTTTCCTGGACTGTGCTCAGAAGGGGTGGGTGTGTGGACGCAGGTGCTCCTGACAGGCGTGTTGCTGGGCCTGGTGGGAGCAGCGTTGAGGAGGGGCAGGACTGAGCACCCAGCTCCCAGCAGCAGTGATGTGCCGTGGTTGACAGGGACGGGGCCTTATTATGTGGATGAGTGGGGCCAGCCCTAGCATCTCGTCATTCTAACTTGTGTAAGTCAGCAAGCTTAATTGCTCCTTGTCCTCTCCAGCTGACTCGCCACCAACAATCTCATTATCACACACATATGTTTATCTCACATTCCCGGACCCTCGTGCGGAAGATGCCGTGGGCTGGGGGTAAAGAATGCTGTGTTAGCCAACAGCCTTGCTTCCTCCTTCCCTTCTCCAGCCTCAGAAGCCCTGGAGCCAGGAAAGGTATCCACGGTGGATCACTGGCTAAACAGGAGGAAGCCCCAACCGCTGGGCCTCTGGATGTACAGCAGCCTGCGCAGAGGCATTCTGGGGAACCCGTGTCACAGGATAGCATGCACACATGCCCAGCTTTCAGGTCTGTTTGGCACACTTGGCATGGTCTCTTTTGCCAGACCTTAGCCTTCATGGTGAGGGTGGTGATGCTTACACGGGCACAGTACCCAGTGGCTCTGAGAGAGGGATGGGCATGGGGCTGGGGGGCATATGGAGGTGTGGGAATCTTACAAATTCTGCTGTGTTTGAGGGCCTGTGCAAAGTGTTCATTACATTCTTCCTTGAAATCTTCAAAACAGAGTGTTCTATCCATCTGTGTCCTTAAGAATATTACTGTGAGGGCCGGGATAGCTGGGTCTGGACGTGCTTTATATGCAAGTATTAGGAGCCGAGTTGACCCCCACAGATTTGCACCTGTGTAAAATCCAGGTGTGGTATTTTTGTAATTTCATGTGCTGGGGAGGCAGAAATATTCAGAGGATTCCTGAGGCTTGCAGACCAACACACACACACACACCTACCTATATACATATATACATACACACACAAGCATCTACATAATACACATACACCTACCTATATATATGTATATATATATATACATACACACACCTACCTATATACATACACACACACACACCTACCTATATACATATACACACACACACACCTACCTATATACATATACACACACACACCTACCTATATACATATATACATACACACACACCTACCTATATATATATACATACACACACACCTACCTCTCTCTCTATATATATATATATATATATACATACACACACCTACCTCTCTCTCTCTATATATATATATATATACATACACACACCTATCTATATGCATATATATACACACATGCATCTACATAATACATACATACACCTACCTACATACATATATATATATACACACACACACACATACCTACAGACACACACCTGCACACATATGCACATGCATCTACATATACACATACCTATTTACCTACCTCCCTACACACACACATAAGCACACATATACACACCTACCTACCTATATACATATATATACACACACATGCATCTATATAATACATACACATACCTGCATACATATATAATACATACACAGCCCTACCTACAAACACACACATACCTACATATACACACCTATACGCATATGCACATGCATCTATGCACACATCTATCTTCCTATCTACACATACACCTACTTACATGCATACACACATCCCCTACCTACCTTCACACACACACCTACCTACATGCACACACACATAAAACTACCAACATACACACACCCCTACATACATACAAACCTATATACACATGCATCTACATAAACATACACACCTTACCTATATACATATCTCCCTACCTACACACATACATACATGTACATGTATCTACATAAGCACACACATACCCTTACCTACATGAACACACACATACATACACACATACCTCCACAAACACACATGCATCTACATATACACACACACGAATACTAATATGACCCTTATGTACTATTAAAATTTTCTAATAAAAAATATTGAAATAATTTTTCCTAATATTTTTCATTTATCCAAATACATCAAAAATATTATCATTTCAACTTATAATTGATGAGTATAAGTGCTGGAAAATAGCTATTTTAAAGCAATATAGCCATTCACTTATATCCAATGATCTTACACAGTAACTTCTTTAATCCACATAAAAGCAGGAGAGGTAGAGACTGTTATCATAGTCATCCCCATTTTGCAGACAGAGAAACTGAGGCACGGGTCACTGTAAAAAGTATCTGATATTGAGGACAAATACACCAAGTGGGTAAGTTGGAGACAGCTGGACACCAGGATCCACAGGTTCACCAGTAGTTCTGAAGACCTAGGGTAGGAAAGCAACTAAGGGGCATCTTCAGTCCATTCCCTGGCAAAACCAAGGTCCAGAAAAGTCAATTACATCTCTATGTTACACAGACAGGACCTTCAGCCAGGTCTGTCTGACGAGGAAGGAGGTGCTGGTTAGCTGGTGTTCCAGTAGGACAGCTGGGTGGTTCTTGGCAGTAAGAGAGTGGTTAGAACTGACCTAAAATGTGTGTATCCCATGATGTAATGGAAACTTGTAACTGGGAGAATAGGCCCACAAAGGCCCCAGTAGAGAGTTGGGTTAGGTCTACTGAAGCAGGAGTGCAGCTGGAGGAAGACAAAGCAGTCTGGGAAGAGAGAGCTGGGCATCAGCCAGGACTCTGCGGGAAATGACTACCTCAGGACTGCCCTGCGGCTAACTGCCCTCACAGGACTGGCCCAGGAGAAGAGCCACGAACCACAGACTCTACTGTGATCCCTGAGTTGGTCCTTGGGTAAGAGAAGCTCTGGCCTGGTAGATGCAGACAGAGGGGAAGAAGCCAGCTCTGCCACATCCAGATGTGGTCTGGAAGAAGGTTCACAAACCGTCCAGCTCTGGCGGGGATGGGGGCATAGCCTGCTCAAAGACCTACGAGGGCAGAGCTGCAACTGGAGTCCCAAACTTGGGATCCCCTCTTCCCGTGAGGAACTATGGCAGCCAGCCCTTTTTGTCTTCTCGTTCCCTGTTCCCCATTCTTCATTTCTTTCCCTTCTTTATCTACTTTGTAAAGAGATTTGAAGCGAAAAGAGCTCAATGCTTGCCCACCCTGAGCAATCTACAGATTGGGTTCAGACTATTAAAATATTTTCTAACCCTCAGACCTTGGGTTTTAATTTTATTCTTCTCGTGTAGAAGAGGAACTACAAGTATATTTTCTGTTTATTGATTTAAAAATACATGTGAGATAGTGGTTGGGTTTTCTACGGGAAGACCATTTACCTTCTTTTGGTTGCACAACTCCTCTTGGCATATTATTTATTACAAAGGAAAATCATGCTGATAAGAAAATAGTGTCACTTAAAAATTAGGTGGTTCCCAATCAACTCATGACAGTAATTGCTGTAATGTCCTCTTTGATTTAGATATAGTAATATCAACATAATTGCCACTGGGAAAAATTATAATGGCTGTTAATGATAACGAACACATAAATGGCAGTGAACAGGAACATGTATTTTACATCAGATTCAGCCACAGAGCAATGGGAAGAAGACCAGTGGTTTTCAAAGACTGGCGCCAATCCCCCAAGGAGCTAAGCCCTCCATTATCACATTA
Source organism: Mastomys coucha (assembly GCF_008632895.1). Taxonomy (NCBI): domain Eukaryota; kingdom Metazoa; phylum Chordata; class Mammalia; order Rodentia; family Muridae; genus Mastomys; species Mastomys coucha. The sequence continues at coordinate 79,974,432 of NW_022196895.1, forward strand.
CATGAGGGGGTGGATGATTAGGGGGGGGCAAGGGCAGTGCAGGGGCATCCCCAGCCTCCTGGGCTCCATGACAAGTCTCCCATTCACCACAAAGATGTGCAGGGAAACAACAGAAGCAAGCCCATGGCCCTGAAGTTGCCAGGACAACTTCTACCTAGAACTGACACTGGGTTGTGAACTTTCACCTGGAGACAACACCATGTGACTCCATGTCTTCCAATGTGTTTTGTTTCCACTCCTGAGTCCTACATATTACATGCCATGTGTGGTTCCATAGAGTAAGAGTGGGAACCCTACTGAGGAAATCTTTGTCTTATCGGCTGTGAACCCCAAGTGAGCAAGTACAGGCTTGCCTTGTTATTTTCTTTCTCCCCTGTGTGGTACAGGCCTACCTCTACACAAGAAGGAGGAGGAGAAGGAGGAGGAGGAGGAGGAGCAGGAGGAGGAGAAGGAGGAGGAGGAAGAGAAGGAGGAGGAGGAGGAAGAAGAGATGGAGGAGGAGAAGGAGGAGGAAGAGAAGGAGGAGGAGGAGGAAGAAGAGATGAAGGAGGAGGAGGAAGAGGAGGAGGAGGAGGAGGACGAGGAGAAAGAGGAGGAGGAGGAGGACGAGGAGAAAGAGGAGGAGGAGGAGAAGGAGGAAGAGGAGGAGGAGAAGGAGGAGGAGGAGCAAGAGGACTAGGAGGAAGAGGAGGAGGAGGAGAAGGAGGAGGAGGAGGAGCAGGAGGAAGAGCCTAGATGTCCCAAGAAGCTCCCAGAGTTCTGGGTATCACACTTTTCTATGTGGCTGCTGAGCACCCCCTTTAAGGCCACTAGGAACAATTCTAATTTTGTGGCTACATGGGGCCCTCAAGAAGACCCAGTGTTACCACGCTTGGGAAGTCCTATGGGACAATGGTAACAATAATTCCAGTCTACTTCATGTTGGAGTAGAATGGAATACTAAATGCTGAACTTATGTCATCACAAATTGGAGGTTGCTAAGTGTCCACCCCATTGTACAGTCTGAAGCCGATGGGCACAGTGAGGCCGAGTAGCATACCCGAAGCCACGTACCAGTGGTGAAGCTCAATTTGGGTCAGACAGTCAGCCCTAGAACCCTCACTCTCATTCAACATGACATTTGTGCATGGCTCAAGGGGTGGTGTGAGGGCATTGTCTAAGAACCTTGACCAACATCGTTCATCAAACCCTCCAACTTCATGACCTATGATCAAGGGAAACTTTATGGAAATAAGAACCACTGAGATTCACAGGCACATTAAAGTCAAAGCTCACCTTAGCTGTACCTGAGCTATAGGTGTTGTCAACCTTGGGCATCACAAAGCCACCTGGCTGCCAGGGGAAGGAAAGTCAGCATGATGGCATGGCTGTGACATGCCCGCTGAAACCAACGAAAAGGAACAGACAAAACTCTTTTTTAGAATTTAAAATCAAGTGCTGAAAAGATGGCCTGGCCGTTAAAAGTGCTTTTAGGGAGGACATGAATCATCTCCTAGCACCCATATTAGGGGCTCACAGCTATCTGTGACTCCAGCTCTGGGGATCTGATGCCTTCTTCTGGCTTCCACAGAAGCCTGCATAGACAAGGTTGACATTCACCCTACCTCCCTCTCCCTCTCCTCCTCCCCCCCCCCCAAAATCAATACAAGAAACATAAAACCATTCAGAGCTGACAAAATGGCTTTTAAAACCTACTAGAAGATATGGAAGGGCCAGAGAAATTGCTCAGTGGTTTAGAGAATTTACTGCTTTTGAAGAGGATCCGAGTTCAGTTCCCAGCACCCACAGGGCAGCTCACAGCTGTCTGTAACTCCATTTCCAGGCCCCAGTGGGCATGAACATATGTGGTACAAACATACATGCAGGCACATACTTATGCATATAAAATAGGTACTTTTTATAAAGAAAGAAACAACCTTTATGAAAAATGATGTGGGGAAAATATAGGCAAAGGGTTCACTTCAGATACTTCTACTGGAAAGGAAACCACAAATAAGTTACCTGAGCTCTGCTTCCAAAAGATTCATGAGGCCTGGAGCAAATATCCTTGGTACCCTTAAGTTAGTTTTCTGTCATTGTGAAAAACACTCAAGAGAAATTTTCGAGAAGGGAAGATTTATTTTGGCTCAGTTTAAGGGTGTCATCCTGTGACTGGCTGGCTCCGCTGCTGTGGGCCTATGGGGAGCACCATGGTGGGAGGGTATGGTGAAGCAGAGCTGCTCATCTCATAGTGGCCAGGAAGCAGAGAGGAGGGCAGGAAGTGTCTAGAGACGAGAGATACCCTTTGAAGACAAGGCCTCAGGGACATGTAAGTTCTACCTCCTCAAGTTTCTGCTCATCCCAAAAGTGTGCCATAGGCTAAGGACTAAGCTTCCAACATGTAAGCCAACGAGAGACATTTCATACTTAGACAACAGCACAGGGTGAAATGAAAAGCAAGGCTCATCTGGGCAGTGGTGGCGCATGCCTTTAATCCTAGCACTTGGGAGACAGAGGCAGGCAGATTTCTGAGTTCAAGGCCAGCCTGGTCTACAGAGTGAGTTCCAGGATGGCCAAGGCTATACAGAGAAACCCTGTCTCAGGAAAAGAAGAAGAAGAAGGAGAAGAAGGAGAAGAAGAAGAAGAAGAAGAAGAAGAAGA
>NW_022196895.1:79977207-79986675 GCF_008632895.1 Mastomys coucha
AAAAGAAGAAAAGAAAAGCAAGGCTCACAGTTACAGTCAGAAGCTGTAGACACCTCCACCTTGTGCATGCAGGAAGATTACACACATACACATACACACACACACACACACACACACACACACACACACATATGAGAGAGACAGAGACAGAGAGAAGAGAAAGAGACAGAGACATTCAGTGGGACTGACTGACAGATCATCTGCCCCAAAGTTCAGACACAGACATACATTCACTTTGAGGGAATTTACTCCAAAGAACTCCATGGGGAAATGAATGGGTCTGGGTCACACTTAGGAATACATTAAAAGACAATATAGTCTGCTGAAAAGAATCAGTAGAATCCAAGAAGCAGAGAGGACCATGGAAAGACGCTCAGTTCAGACTATAGAGCAGTATTACTCACTACATCTAAGGCAAAGAACTTCAGGGGCAAAATGAAATAGTTTTGCATATTTAAACAAACACTAGGTATGATTTTTAAAAGTAAAATGAAAGAATTTGATTCATGGTTTTAAATGCTGGCTAAATGCGGTTGAAGAAAGACTTCATAAACTAGAGTACAGACAAAAGGAAGTTGAGTAAAAATACCATAGAGGGTAAAAGAAAATAAAGAATGAAAGACAAAAGGAACACAGTAAAGTGACTGGCACAGTAAAAAGATGACAGTGTGCAGGTGACGGAGTGTGCAGGTGACACATTGGGAAGGTAGAACATCAAGAAGCTGATACAGCAAAAGGTGAGACAATAAGAAATCCCACCTTAATTGACAGCAATGTTTCATAAGGAAATGACAAAGGAGATTGTAAGAGAGCCAATATTTGAGTTTTAGAACTGATAAAATATCCCACTTCTAAGCTTCAGGAAGATCATTGGTTCCCAAGTGGGACAAACACAAAGAAATTCACATCCAGACATATAACAGTGAAGCTACGGGCACAGCTGGGTATGGGGGTCTCTGTAGTACAGTCTCAAAGGCACTTAGAATTCTGAATTCTAAGAATGCCTGTGGTGTCTGAACAATATTCTCAATGCTTAGAGGCGTGAGGACAAAAGTGGTATTGTAGAGTTCTATACCTAGCAAAAATATCCTTCGATAATAAGGACGAAGTAGAGGCATTTTTAGACTAACGACAGCTGAGTAGCAGACTACAAACAGCTCAGAAGGCATCAGGGGCCTGTGCCCTAACACAAAAGAAGGTGTTTTCCTTGAGATACAAGAAGGAAGGAGAGTAAAGAAGATGATGCATCGTAGTAAATGTCCCACAATAAAGCATCAGGTTAAAAGTATAAATATATCAGAATCTATTATCAGAGGCATAAGTAAATGGATATTATATTCCAAAATCCATGTTGAGGACAAAGCTATTCTTCAACTTCAGACTCGATACTGAGTGTTTATCATAACGTCTAGGTTTTCACTGAAATAAGTAGAGAGGAGAAAATAAATCGAGGGAAAAATCAATCTAAAAGATGATGAGAAAGAAAAGACTCAAGGTAGGCCTGTGGTGCAGTAGATAGAGAACAAAGAACAGATCAGGAGCTCAACATGAATCCAGAGGCATCCCCGGTTACAGTAAATATAAATGAGCTAACTTTTCGTCAGGAGACAAACACTGTCCAGCTGTTTAGAAAAACATAAACATAGTTCACAAAAATAATTTCTAGAAGATAGGCATATGAAAATATTAAACTTGGGAGAAGAAAGCAAGACACACAGTGGAACAAATATGTCAGCTAAAAAGTGAGGCATCAGTACCTCAGCACAGCCAGAGTGTGTAGTGAGGCTTGGGGAGTCTTTGGAATACTCTGAGATGTGCATCTAAGGGAACTGGTGGGAGAGGCTGCTGGGAGAGGCTGCTGGGAGAGGCTGGCTTCCTGGTGACAATTAACAACTGTGCATTTCACACAAGGCAAAGCTCAGCCTTTTAAAAAAAATCACTGGGGATCAATTACAAGTGCTTGCTGCTCTTTCAGAGGACTTGAGTCTGGTTATCAGCGCTCACACTGGGCAGCTTCCAAACACGTTCAACTCCAGCTCCAGAGCTTCCAACATGAGTTTTTGGCTTCAATAGACACCTGCATGCACAAGGACACACACACACACACACACACACACACACACACGCACACACATGGCAGACTCACAGCTACCCCTGTAAATAAGAAAACATGGCTTCTTGAAGTACTGTATGACGCTCTCTTCTCAGTCTGAACTTTTGCTTTATGCTCATGAAAGAGTTCTTCTAGATTTAAAGGACCACATTTGTGTCTCCTGTTGATCTTCACGCACTGTGTCTCTAACGGCCTTTCGTGTTCAGAGTCTGACACCTGAAGGCACTTAGGTTTAGAAATTGGCCTGCAGTGATTCACATTTGTGTTTTCTGCACACTGCCACCTCCGGAGCGTCAAGAGAGTAACCACGGCTTTTCTGAGTTGGCCACTGCCGTCGCCAGAATCTTCTTCCAGGCACAGACCTCACTTCCTCACGAGTGCTTGATCTGTTGGGGAGCAGTCAGGAAAAGAACTTCATAAAAGTCAGTTCATAACATCCTCTTTTTGTTGTTTTTTTGAGACAGGCTCTCTGTGTAGCTCTGGCTGTCCTGGAACTCAGAATACATACCAAGCTGTCCTCGAACACACATAGACCACATAGACCGCCTGTCTTGGCCTCCTGAGTGTTGGGATTAAAATCATGAGCTACCATGCCCAGCCATACTGTCTTCTAAAAGGTCTTTACATTCTTTTTACTTACCCTGCAGAGTGGTCCAGTCGTGCTTAAAGAGACCACAATGGTCAAGCACACTTGAACCTGGACCACAAATGGTCCACCGCATGGTGTCATTGATTTCAGAGATTTAACTTGGAAAAACAGACACTGAGAGAACCGACTGATCCCTCCCTTCAGAGATCAGGGTGATTCCCAAATAGGTATGCTCTGAGGGTCCAGGAGGACGAGTGGAGTGCTAAACCTCCAGGTTTGCTTGCGAGACAGGATCAGGTGTCCTTTATTCCCAGGCAACTCGGAAACAGCCCTCAATCCCCCCAAACACCACACACACACACACACACACACACACACACACAGCTCTGGGGCCCGAACCAAACCCCAAGCAGCGGTTTGGGGAACTTCCATGCTTCATCTTCATATAGGGTAGTCACGCCTATCAGTCAGTCCCCTTTCAGGGAGAAAGAAGTGATCCGTAAAGTGATCCGTAAAAAAGACAGCATAGAACACCCATGCTACTAGTAGAGGAAGCCTCAACACCAACGTGTCAAAATCACCCAGGCCAGAAGGTGGTCACGTCTGTAACATGACCGTAAACAGGCTGAGAGTTTGTCCAGGTGGAAAGTCAATTGCAAATTCGAGTGCTGAACTTCATGTAGGTTGGACAAATACAACACTTCGTTATGTCTGCAGCTCTGTCCATCACTCTGTTTGAGGCCTGTTTTGATGGCTTTTCTCTTCTCTGTGACCAAATCTCTCTCACACACACACACACAAAATTTCTGGCAGGGAGGGTTTATTCTGACTCTGGGCTCCAGAGGGTGCAATCCATCAGGGTGGGGACACCAGGTGGACGATGGTGGCAGGAACATTTGCGTGGGACTCCACCTCACACCTTAGGGGCCAGGAAGCAGGGATAGGAGAGCGGGGATTTCTCCCTTTTCCCTTTGATTTTTTCAGTGTGGTATCGTGTGGCTTTGGGATAATATCACCCACATTCAGGATGAGTCTTTCCCTATTCAATTAAACCTGCCCTATAACCATCCTGAAAATAAGTCCCCAAAGGTGCCTTTCCTAGGTAATTCTAAATCCTGTCAAATGGACAATGGTTAACCCTCACACATCTCTTACCTCACTCCAGGCTTTCAGTTCAACACTCCACACACTTGGATGGCCTTAGGCTTTTGCTGTTACTCTATGGCTTGCAGAAACCAGCTAAAAACATCCATTTTAACAGGGCTCTCACTTCCTGGCTGGGGCCATTGTCCTGCACCAGCTGATCTCCCTGCGCCAGCTTCTCCCAGCCACAGTAGACCATGTACTTGTCAGCCTCCTGTGGAATTAGCAGTGCTGTGAGGTTGATCTTCAGACATGGCATAAGCCGAACTGTCATGTCTTCTACCCTGAAACTTCTCTGTCGCTCTCCTAGCTCAAGGCAGAGAAACTCCCAAGTCCCTCGGGGATCCCAGAATCCCTGTGTTCCAGAGGGCCATATGCCACACCTCATCAGCAGTATCTGCTTCTTCCGGGGTGTGAGGAAAAACCTCCTGTTGTGTTAAATCAGAGAAATGTGAGGTTTGTCTGTCCTAACAACTGTTGCTACCCCAGTGCCTACGGATGGATGCAGAAAGACAGATCTGTGCAAGGCACCTCAGACTCTCACAAAATGGCCAAGGCACCTCAGACTCTCACAAAATGGCCTAGGCACCTCAGACTCTCACAAAATGGCCAAGGCACCTCAGACTCTCACAAAATGGCCAAGGCACCTCAGACTCTCACAAAATGGCCAGGAGCTGGTACACTCCGTCACATGTATGAACTGCCTTCCGAACCCACACGTGTTCTAAGGAGAGCATTTTGGTTTTGCGGGCTTCTTCAGTAATAACTTTCACGTGAGATTTCTAAAACTTAAGTCAGTGGTCTTCAACAGATCCTGGACACTCAAATAAGAGTCAGCCCAAGTGAGGCCGCACCACGGCTTTCCCTTCTGCATGGGCCTCACTCCTACACACCTCACACTGGGCTTACAATTTTAAATGTTTCGGTTTCTTCCATGTTATGCCACCACCCCACCAAACCTGCCTCCCCCCCCCCATTTACCGTTTACTAAGTCCTCCACACTGGCCATCCATTTCTTCCATTCTGCTTGCAGTAGGGACTGGTTTTCTCTCACATCCCTGTGCCTGTTGGGAGCCCCTTCAAAGCTCTGTGTTCTGTCCGCACTCACATGCAGGACTCTCAGTAGGAAGTAGTTCCATCTCCTTTACCTAGAAAACAGTCAGAACCATTCAAAAGGAGTCCCCTCAACATCAGGCTCCATGCCAACACACATGTCTGCCCTGCCTCAGCTTCCCTCCCTCTGCTTGTCTGATGGCTACGCACGGCCCCACATCCTGGAGAGTCTCTGTACATCCCATGCCAGGTCTCATTTGCTCCTTCCCTAGGAAGCACACTGGCTCTGGTCCATGGAGTTGACCATTAAAACACAGCTCTAAGCATAGGCCACTGAGCTAATGCCGGCAGCCTAGAGTCCATGGGTGCCACAGACTCGCTCACCGAGAATGCAGTGCCTAGATGTGGGGCCTCTGAACTCCACCTCCTTCTCTCTGTCAGTCACGTGTCAGTCCCCGTGTCTCCACCTCCCATTCATCCCAGCCTGTTGCAAGGACATTCCCCTACCCTTCTACTGACACTGCCAAATTCATTCCTTGTACCTTCCTCGGTCCATTCTCTGGGGCTAGGACAAAATACTTGTGTGACGGAAATTGTAAACAAACGAAAGGTAACTTTGTTCACAGTTCTCGAAGTTGAGAAGTCCAAGAACATGGAGCTGGCAGAGGCTCAGCATCCTGCGAGTACCCTGGGCAGTACCACAAAGAGAGTGAGCTAGCACTTGGTGAGACAGAGCAGACTGCCAGCTCCAGTTGTTCCTTCTAATCTTCTGAAGATACTACTGTCGCTATGGAAACCCCATTGTCATGGCCTCCACTCACTCTACATGCTCCAAAAAGGCCTTTATGTTTCTAGCACGTGAACTTGGCAGAGGAACCCTGACTGTGACCCAATGCCAAATCTAGAGATATTTCCCAGATCTCCTCTTCCTTCACCCTCTGGCTCCACTGAACTGTTGGTCTCATGTCATCATCATCATCACCATCATCATCATCACTATCATCATCAACATCATCATCATCATCATGATGTATGTGAGGTTCTGTGTGCAGATGAGTATATCTTACATAGTCCTGAAATGTACCTTGTAGAGTTGACCATCATGCGTCTAGGAAATGACTCAGTCTGTATGCACATGAGGACATGCTGCCAGATAGAGGAAGTAGTGTAATCTCATAATCTGATCAGGAGGTAGGGAATGGGACCGACTGGACATGGTGTGAAGGATACTCCAGGTCATGTATGCCTGTACACCATGTGAGTTCAGTGCCATCAGAGGCCAGATGTGGGCAGAGTTACAGGTGATTGTGAGGTGTCACTGGCTTGGGGAATTGAACCCAGGTCTTCTGGAAGAGCGGCCAGTGCCCTTTACGCCTGAGCCCTGTCCCCAGCTCTGGCTTCACCTTCTTGATGTGCTCTTTTCGGGGGAGGAAATACATTCTTGAATTTCTCACTGAAAGTCAACAAGGAAACATTCCTATTTCCTGTCGCTGACTGTAGACACGGTGTAACCAACTACCTCCCAGGCCTGTTGCTCGCTCTGAGAGCCAAGATAAACTCTCTGCACTTCAGAATGCGTCAACAGGGAACTAAGATGTCACTTGCCATGTAGTCACTCGCAACTCACCAGACTGCTTCCTTATTTCAATGTTAATAATTTCTTTGGTGATACCATCATAGCGTAATTTGTCATTTTTAAGTTTCGCCCTTATCTAGAAAAGGCAATGCGAGTGAAGAGGTCAGCTTCAGGTCCCCTTCCTCAGGACCCAGCCGCTTTGCTTTAGACAAAATCTCTCTTTGGCTTAGAACTTGTAGATTAGGTTAGGCTAGCTGGCTAGTGCTAGCTTCAATGCTTAGCTCTACTCCAACAAGCACGTCTGCCCTGCTTCAGCTGTCCTTCCTCTGCTTGTCCGAAGGCTGTGCACAGCCCCACATTCTGGAGTCTGGTCCCATTTCCTACCTCCCCATCAGATTATCATATTATGCTACTTCCTGTATCTGCAACATGGGTTCATGGGGTTGTACTCAGGGGAGTCCTCATGCGGATGCAGACTGAGTCATTTCCCAGACTCACGATGGCCAGCTCTACAAGGTGCATTTCAGAAGCTGTATATGGCATGCTCATCTGCACTGAAGGGGCTATGGCTGGCTCACCAGACACAAGGGAGGCCTCCTGGCCTCCTGTTAGCCAGTGACAGAGTGGAAGGCATAGTTGCTCAGGGTACGGGTGCACAGTGAAATGAACATCACCCACCACATAGCAAAACCTGATGTCTGCCTTGTTCTTTACAAATCACATCACAGTGAAAGGTTGGGGCACACACCAGCTTCCCAGGTTGTCTTAACAAAAGATCAAAAACATGGCTAAACACTGGGAAGAGGGCTCATGAAACACCAAGCCTAACCAGGGAGCTATGGACAGTTGATAATTCCAGAGGAGGGAAAGCGAGTTTTCCTGGTAGGTTGGCATTGTTCCAGTGAATGGCGCCACATCCATCCAGAAGTAGATGGCACAATTGGAGTTGATGGGTAACTAAATTAAAATACACACACACACACTCATACACACACACATACACACATACACATACACTCACACACAAAGTTGGAGGGTATAGGGAGGTGGGCCTGGATCTGGGAGGAGTTAAGGAGAAGAATATGATCAAAATACATTGCATTAAATTCTAAAAAAAAATAATAAAATATTTATTTAAAATAATAATTTTTAATAATTAATTTAATTAAAAATTAATAAAATATTTATTAAAATAATAATGGGAAATGGAAACAAATAGCTTTGAAAAACAGAAATCTAGGGTTAGAGAGATGGCCCTGGAATTAAGAGCACTTGACGTTATTGCGGAAGATCCTGGTCCAGTTCCTAGTGCCCACACAGCAGTTCACAAATCGTCTGTGACTCCATTTCCAGGGGATTTTGACCTTTCTTGTCCTTTGTGGACTCAAGCACATACATGATACACATGCAGACAAAATGTTCATGCACATAAAATAAAAATAAATCTTTAAAAACAGAAATCTATTTTCTCAGAGTTCCGAGGGCTAGATGTTTAAAATCAGGGTATCATTGTGGTCCCAGTCCCTACAAAGTCTCTAAGAAGCATATTTTGGCTTTTCCTGTGTGTCTGCAACCAAGATTCTCTCTTCTGACATGAACACCAGGTCCCTCTAATTCACGATGCCTCCCTTTACGTTGCCTGTACTTGGGAGCCAGTGAAATTCTACTCCAGGGGATTAGGACTTTGATGGGTGTCTTCTCAGAGGGCAGCTTTGCCCAGTGTGGCATATTCCTGTGTCAAACTCTCATCAGGTTTTTCTTTGAATTGTTTCTCATCAGCCTATGAGGCAGAAATCAATTTACAAGAGAAAAAGTCCGAGTCAGTACCTCAAGGTCACAGATCTCCAATTCTGCAAAACCCACACCCAAATCCAAGTCTGCCAGCCCCCAGATCCTGCTCTGCACCTGAGGACTAGACGTGGAAGTCCGAAACTGCGAATTATTACAGCCTTCTTAGAGACTGTTTTTCTGGGTCAAAGATGGACTCAGTCTCCAATTATAATATCAAAGGGGTGTCAGCAGAAGCTTGGGAGAAACATGAGCCCTAGACAATCAAGGGCACTTGGTAACACCCTGCACTCAGGCGCCCTTGGCTAAGGTCCACAAAGCCTCACCCTCCTACCATGTCAGGTATCATTTAAATGGTTCTTGTGGTTCTTGTATCCTATCCTGGCTCAGTTCTGTGTTGAAAGGGGTTAAGGCTCCCTCCTCTGCAGCCGTTTCCTCCTCCATACCATGGCTGCTTCCTGGTCCAGACACACCCATTGGTCGAACTAGCTGCGCATTGGCATTTGGCTGACCCGATTGTGAAGCTAACTAAACTAATTAATCACGAAAGATTAATAGGAGTGACAAGGTTAGAGAGGTGACATTCCCCCAAATCTCCATTTTGGTATGAGTTGCGTATGTATTTTTTTTTAATCCCTACAGCAATTTATTTTCTGTAAGCGCGAAGTTTCTCCAAGAGTGTCCCAAACTGTAGTCAAGGTTAACTGGGCTGTGAGCTTATTCAATATTTATGATTCTTTTTATTTGTATTACTGGGACTTTTGGGGGACTCCAGAAGGCCCATTAATCAAACGGAGTGACAGAGTGAGCCGTCGGACAATGGGAGCGGGGCTGAGCATTGTTGTGATCGCACAGACTTATATTTTGAGTCCGGGGATAAAAGAACCAAGAGAAACTTCATCAGCACTTCCTGATTAATTGTTTCAGTGTGTCATCCATAAATTTCCTCTTGATCCAATAACCCTCTCAGAGAACTTAGCAGTGTCCCGGGCAAGCTGAGCCCAGGTTCCTGAGAAAGAGGTGTTGACACAAATAGCTCATGTGTGAGGAGACAGCCGGTGGATGGTCTACACCAGGCTGACAGCTCCGAAATACAATTATCAGTGTGATGTGCTTAAGAAAGCATGTTGTGCTCCTGACCCTCCTGGAGACTAAACAGGCCAAGGCACACAAAGAAGAGGAGGAGGAGGAGGAGGAGGAGGAGGA
>NW_022196895.1:79986903-79994555 GCF_008632895.1 Mastomys coucha
GGGGAGGGGGAGGGGAAGGAGGAGATAGTGGGACGTCATTTTCCTCAAGCCTCATAACTGTAAATTGAAGAAAATTATTTTCTTTGCCTCCAGCTCATTGGCATATAGGCAGCATTATATTATAATTTCATAAGCATAAATCCTTTGAATAAATTTCAGAAGAATAACTGAATTACAAATGCAAGTGAAGTATCTAAAAAAGTTAACTGTGCCAGGCAGAAGTGTGAGGGGCACGTGGAAGGAAAAAGTGCTCCTGGGGCCCTCTCTGGGTGACCAGCTCCCTCAGGACCAGGGCTGGCTTAGGCTAGGCACTTTGTGACCCCTCATGCCTGATGGTGGACAGAATCATGCCCTTTCTGCTTCCCACTGTCAAGTTCCAAGGAATTTGAGTTGTAATTCATCATAAATTAATTTTGGAGGCACTGCAGGCTTGGGGCACGCTATAATTATTGTTGTTTGTTTATTTATTATCATGTTAACCATTACTTATTATTATGTGGTGCATATATGCGACCACAAAGGTTGCTCCCTGTGGTTTCCTAGCAACGTTTCTTCACACGAGTTCTCAGGCATTCATTTGGTTTGAAGTAGGGTGGGCCATAGGAGTTGGATGTCAAATTGGCAATGCCCCTGTGGTCTGGGTTCTGCTGAAAGGACACAGGAGGAAATTGTCCTAGTTTGCTTTCTATTGCATGAAAAACACTGACCAAAAGGACTTTGAAAAGAAGGAGGCTTATTTGATTCACATATCACAGCTACCATCTGTCACTGAAGGAAACCAAGGTGGGAACTCATGAAGGGCAGGAACCTGGAGTCAGGAAGTGAAGCAGAATCCATGAAGGGACACTGCTTATTGGCCTTTTCAGATTGCTTTCTTATACAACTCAGGACCACCAGCCAGCAGCAGTGGGCTAGGCCCACCAGCCGGCAGCAGTGGGCTAGGCCCACCAGCCGGCAGCAGTGGGCTAGGATCACCAGCCGGCAGCAGTGGGCTAGGCCCACCAGCCGGCAGCAATGGGCTAGGCCCACCCAAATTCATCTTTAATTAAGAAAACGCCCAACAGATTTACCTACAGTCCAGTTTGGTGGAAGCAATGTGTTGATTGACATTCTCTCAAGCTAGAGTCCAAAATGCCTCTAGCTTGTGTCAAATTTGTCCAAAGCAAACAAAACAATCCTAACCACCATAGAGAGTCAAGAGAAGTCTTTATAACCTCATAGGGAGACCACTGATTAATAACATGGACGATACTTTGCAGGTATAGATTGTTTAAGTGCAAAGATTTGGCCTCAAGAATACACCAGAGCTGGGTAGAGTTTAGCAAGACTTTGCTCTTCAGGACAGCTGGTCACCAGCCATCTCTCGCCCAGCCAGGTCACCCCTGTGAAGAAGAGGCCGCAAAGGACCAGGAGGGCAAGAGGCGCAGTCCAACCTTGAGCTTTGGGGCCACAGCTAGTTTATCTGCTGTTGCTGTGTTTCATCCTAAAAGCAGCTGATTTGAGCCACAGCTGGCTTGCAAGGTACCCCACCATACAACGATGGAAAACAAGGGAGGCGTCAGTTCAAGCCGGTTCTAACAGGACAGTCTATCTGGAGTGCAACTGTTACCTGCAGTCTTGTGGATTGGGACAAAATACAAAGGCAGTACAGAAAGTTTCCTTGGCTGTGCGGGGGGTGTGTGTGTGTGTGTATGTGTGTGTATGTGTGTATGTGTGTGTATGTGTGTGTATGTGTGTGTATGTATGTGTGTGTATGTGTGTGTATGTATGTGTGTGTATGTGTGTGTATGTGTATGTGTGTGTATGTGTGTATGTGTGTGTATGTGTGTGTGTATATGTATATGTGCGTATGTGTGTGTGTGTATTTATGTGTGTGTATGTGTGTATGTATGCGTGTGTATGTGTGTGTATGTATGTATGTATGTGTGTGTATGTGTGTATGTATGTATGTGTGTATGTGTGTGTATGTATATATGTATGTGTGTATATGTGTGTATGTGTGTGTATATGTGTATGTGTATATATGTGTGTATGTGTATATGTGTATGTGTGTATGTGTGTATGTGTGAGTATGTGTGTATGTGTGTGTATGTATGTATGTGTGTATGTGTGTGTATGTGTGTGTATGTGTGTGTGTATGTGTGTGTGTGTGTGTGTGTGTGTATGACAGAGCATTCAGGACAAAAGCATAGCCTAGCAAGGACCCCTGTGGGCATAATGCTTTTGAGCACTGAGTAAAGGTTATCCCTGTGTTATTCAAATGCTGATTTCTCTGTCCTCCTGTTTTGTTTCAATCTGGACACACAATGTATGCTTAAGTCAAAAATCTACTGTCTCAGGTTGTTTAAACAATTCTTACCATTTATTCTCTGCCTTGTCAATAAAAACTGATCAGCCAATGTCTGGGCAGAAGGTAGAAGTCAGCCAGGGGAAGGAGGGAGAGAGAGGAAGGAAGATTCTCATTTGCCAGGAGGAGCAATGAGAGAAGAGTTCTTGAGAGTTCAGTTGAACCATGGAAAGCCCTAAATACAAGTATGGGATTCTTAGGTGGGAGGCTAGCCAGATTAGTTTAGAGGATTAATATAAATCAATTCACTACCTAGATCTTGAGGTGAAGCTTGAAAAAATTTTGGTCTCTCCGTGTTGGTATTGGAAACTCACTAGGATAACGAAGTACAGCCACTGTATTAATTTACTACACATTTATATTAAAAATAACACTAACAGGTCCCAGTGATCCAGAGCAGGCCTATAGAAATAGTAAGGCCTTTCCCACCTTAGACTAGGGAGATCAATAGTGTGTACAGAAAGTATACCCCCACAGCTTCCTCCCCTGCAGGACCACTCGCCTCCAGAAGCCCCCGCTGAGATTAGCTAGCCCACCCCTTCCTCCTCCTTCAGAGGTTAGCACTGAGTTTGGGGGCTGCTGGTCTGGGTTCAGTGGAGTGCACAGCCCACCTGATCCCAGCTTTCCTGTCCGTCTTTCCGTCTTTGTTTTACTTCACCTTAGCCATATCAAGTCCAAAGCCATGTAAGTTGTGGCACTTGCCTCCACACTCGGGGCCTGCAAGAGGAGCCTCTGGCTTCCTGGAAGAGGCTTGGCTCCTGGATGTGGCCATTGAGAGCTCATCGGGACTCCTTGCCTGTTTTGGTTGAGACCTTACTGACAAAAGGACTCTCCTCTCCGCAGACCTCTGAGTCCTTTCACGGAAGGATGGAGTTAGCACAATGTGAGTGTGTTCATGGCTCCTGGAGCTGTGGGGCTTCTAACACTTCCATATTTGGGTTGTCCCCCAGATCAGTGCCTGAGACTCTCTTCCATCTCTTGTGTTCTGAGGTTCCTGGCCAAGTTCCTACAGTTTTCGTTTCCAGATTTAGCTCAGCTTGGGTTTTCCATATTGATTATATTTCCACTTTCAGGTCTTGAACTGTTTTGTTGTTTGTTTGTTTTTGTGTTTTGTTTGCTTGTTATTTCCTTCCACCGTGTGTTTCTAGGTTTCTTTAAGGTATTTATTCACTTCCTCTTTAAGGACCTCTATCATATTCATAAAGGTTATTTTAAGGTCTTTTTCTAGGGTTTCAGCTATATTACAATGCTCAGAGCCTGCTGTGTTAAGGCTTGGGAACTCTAGTGGAGACATATTGGCTTGGGAACTCTAGTGGAGACATATTGTCCTGGCGGTGTTGACTGTATTTTATGCTGGCATCTAAGCGTCTGGATCTGGGGAGAGCATAGTTCTAGGTGCTGATATCTGGTCTCGTCTTTGCTGGGTAGGCACTTTGTTCCTCCATTTCTGTTGACCTCTGGTTTTCAGGAGAGTGTAGTCGTTGTGTGTTGTCTGGTAGGAAATTCTTCTGAGATCCTAATAGGTGTGGCCACTGGGGGTTCCAATCTAGGTAATGGAAGCTGACATTTAGGGATGGGGATAGGCTGTGAGGGCAGGCTTGGAGGGCAGGCTGTGAGGGCAGGCTGGAAGGGCAGGCTGTGAGGACAGGCTGGAAGGGCAGGCTCTGAGGGCAGGCTGGAAGGGCAGGCTGTGAGGGCAGGCTGTGAGGACAGGCTGGAAGGGCAGGCTGTGAGGGCAGGCTGTGAGGACAGGCTGGAAGGGCAGGCTGGAAGGGTCACCGGAGGGAGGAAAGCATGATGTCCCATAACGATCTGCTTTGTCTTCTATAAATAGGAGTGTCTTAGTAGGGTTTCACTGCTGGGAACAGACACCATGACCAAGGCAGCTCTTATAAGAACAACATTTAATTGGGGCTGGCTTACAGGTTCAGAGGTTCATTCCATTATCATCAAGGCAGGAACATGGCAGCGTCCAGGCATGGTGCAGGAGGATCTGAGAAGTCTACATCTTCATCTGAAGGTTACTAGCAGAATACTGGCTTCCAGGCAGCGAGGATGAGAGTATAAAAGCTCAGAGGCAGAGACGCATCTACTCCAGTAGGGCCACGCCTTCTAATAGTACCACTCCCTGGGCCAAGCATATACAAACCGTCACAAGGGGCAAAGAATAAGGACAGGCTGAAACAGGTAGTCTGCTGCTGCAGAGCTGGGGATGTGGCAGGGTTGGGGTGGACTGGATTAGGAGGAGAGGAAGGATGAGTGAAGACCTATGGTTACCCTACTGTTTCCTTGGCCAGAGGGCTCCGGTCAGATCTTAATGAGTCTCTGTTTCCTAACTAGGATGTATGGCCAGACAAACAAAAAGGAACACCGTCACTGGGAATGGCAGTATGTATCAATTTACCCGAATCTGCTGCCCCCGCCCCCAGCAGCTTTGGATTAGAACCAGTGCCAAGGCCAGAATGGGCCTGTGAATTTGACAGACCATGACAGTTCACATTCACAAGCACACTGCTGAGTCTGCTGACCTATCCAGTGTTCCCTAGATTCTACAGTGTATCCTAGTTTGGCTGTACCAGCTCCTCTAGGGTACCTCGACTCCTACCAGGCTCAGCCCCTGCAGGATGTCCCAGTCTCTCGAATGGGTAGCAAGCTCCCAGTCTTTATAAGGATCCTCCACTTCCTATAGGACACCCTAATCTTACAGGTTCCTTTAGTCCTTTCAGGATACTCCAGTTCCTATAGGGCCATTGGCTCCTGTAGACTGGTTTAGCCCTTAAAGGACCCCTCCTATATCTTATAATACTATACTCTACCTCCTGAGGGTCTCCCCGCTCCATTGTGGACTATCCTGCATAGTCAGGACATATCAGCTAACGTGAATTGCATTTGTGTGGCTCTATCAGACGTAGCCTCCCTACAGAGGCTAAAGAAGAACTGTGAAAATCATGTGCGTGGGCCTTTCTTGTGGTCGTGGCTCGAGCAGAAGTTACTCCACAGGGTGTAAGCTGCAGTTCTCCTCCAGTGCTTCTGTGAGGTCAAGGGCAGAGATGTTCTCCAGAATGGCCTCAGCGTGTATTCTCCACACTTGCCTTCTACAGCTGGCTCCTGAGAATGGAGTTTTATCAGCAAGGGTGCCCAGGGAGCACGCGAAGCCTTCTGATCATCTATGTATTTGCCAGCTCCAGTCACTTCTTCATGGGACCCTGAACACGCTCTCAACCACTCTGCTTTGGTGTGGTCCATGCATGCATGGCACATTTGGCCACTTATCACAGGAGGCTCAAACAGGTGTCCATGTGGTTAGAAGCCACAGTCCTTAAAACAGGGAAATAGTAACACAACTGTATTCATAGTAGCTGCTTTACTGAGCACATGTTACATACTAGACCTTTGATCTTGTAACCAACCATAAAGTTGGCAGCCATACATCCACAGGATGGAAAAGAGATTGGCCAAAGTGGCAGAGTCAAGCCTAGACTCCCTGACTCTAGAATATACAATCAACCCTAGACTGTGAGGGATATTTGTGTTGCAATCTTTGGAGCTCTAGGCCAAGGCTGAGAAGAAACTAAAGCCATGCTCTAGAGCTGCTAAGCCAAACCTTTCTGTCCCAGGTTCAGAAGAGACTCCCAGCATGGTGGTCTATGTGGATAGGCTTGCCTTAGACCCTGCTACAAGCGATCTCACTCTCGATGGATGTCCCACATGTGGATTATGTGCTTTTTCATCTCCTTCTCCAAAGCGTGGAATCCCTTGGGGCTACCACCCCAGAATCCTGTCCTGACTGGCCTCACTCCCTCCCGACTCCATCCAGGTACCCTCTCTCCCATCTGGGTCATATTCTGATGGCATGAAGTTTCGTGGGAGACATATAAGTTTCCCTGTTACCCCGCCCCATTCTCATGACTATCCTGCAGAGAAGGCAGAGGGGTCATTGGACGGGGTGGGCTCCTGATCTCACTAAAGAAACCTGGTGAGGCAAATATCACCCTGTCCTGAGCCTTTGTGGGAAGCTCTCTATCTGCCTCTCTTATCAATCCTCGGTGATAGAAGGTGATACAGGCAGCTCTTGGGGTGACCAAGGCAACACTCCGATCGGCTCCCACATCTTTTGGTTTTAGACACCTTTAGGAAAGAGCCACCATGAGCCCACTCTGGCCTAGATAATGTGGTGAAGGAGAAGTCATTCCAGGTGGCACTTCAAAACAGGATCCTTCTCTTGTCTGATGACTCTAGAAACCCTGGGTCAGCATGGATGGTTGGTTGTCAATTGACCAGGGACCTTGGGAGACATCAGTTAGCAGAGTTCCCCTGCTGCCTCTATGTGGACAGACAGCAAGAAAGAGGAGTCACTGTCCTGTTTGTTGAGCTCTGCAGACACTGAGGCTGTTTATCACCATGGGCTAACAGCCATTCAGACCGACGTAGGCCCGTAACACATCTTCTCAGAATAGCTTCTTGCTCACTGATAGAAAGTGGCTGTGCACTACAGAGTCAAACAACTGAATGTCAGAATAAACAGTGGACTCTATCTACCCCCAGCTCTGGGGTACAGAGCCATTCTAAGCAAACACATCTGTACTCCCAGGCATCAAACACTGACTTTCCTTGGAACCAGTTCTTCTTGCTACTATGAAAGCTGCTAATTTTTCTCATTGGAGCTGGGCCAACTCGGCTCTATCCAAGAAGGCATCTCTTTGGAATTGTCTAGCATTGCTTCCTAAAGCCACCTAAGGTGCCGTCTGGAGGGCTGCGTGTTTTCTCTTAATGAAAAGATAGTCAGGCAAGTGGTGGGGTGTCACGGACACCTGTGTGATGGCGGTATTTGAGGTGAAAACTTCAAGGAAAGTCAGCCTCTTGTCTCTGCATTGTTGTCTGGCACCCCAAACTCAGAAGTGGCCCAGATATGTCTTTATACTTGTGTGTTAGGAACTCACCAAGATATCATATTCTTACAGCTAGCAAGAGAAAATTCGGACATTGTTTTCTGACCTTCACCAATGTTTCTAACTATCTTAGTTTAATGTTTTAAGTACTAGAGAGTAATTGAAAGGTTTCTCTCACTCTAAGACATTAGCTGAAAGAGTTAGGTGAGATTCTCCTCTGTCTGTCTCTAACAAGAACCAGAGAATTAGCATAAGAATACCTCAACAGAGAGGGCTCCACCCCTCTTCTTCTTGTTCTACACCTGGCTTTTAGAAGTCAGGTGACCTTAGATGTGGGGGTCGTTTTGTCTACGTGACTTCAGTCTAGCACTAGGACTAGAAGAAGAAAGACTTAGACTCACATACAGGACTAGCAC
>NW_022196895.1:79998874-80020036 GCF_008632895.1 Mastomys coucha
CCGTGTCCACCTGGCCAGAATCCCGTGTCCCGCGGAACAAGGGGCCCCCGCGAGAAACCCCGGTCCGTAATAGTGGGGGTGGGTGGGGCACTTCCCTTTTCTTTCTTCCCTTAAAAACCTCAGGATGATGTTGTGATTAACTCCCCCTTTAGCAGTATAGTGGATATGACAGCCAACCAAATTAATCCCATTATGCAAAACCCAGTTCACAAATGGGTTTGCATTTTTGCAAAATTATGCCAATTTCCCTATAAACTGGAGGGACTTTGTCAGTTTTTTCTTCTTTTTTTCCGGAACTGCAGAGATGCTACCCACTGCTCTGTGTCTGTATCCTATAATTCAGAAAGATGCAGATTTTCAGCTCTGTGGCACAAATTAGGATTCATAACATTAATGCTGATATTTTTGTTTACATGAGACTGGCATGCAAATTAACATTTGTTTTCAAATTCAGTTACGATCTTCTTCAGCATCAGATTCATGGTAAGAGAGAACAGAACTCTCTGAGCTTGGAGAACGAATGGTTAAACAAAAATCCTTAATTATTTTGATATTAAGGACATGACTCATTCTTCTCTTTACTCCTTAAACAACTGAGCCAGGCATCTCCAGCCCTTGAAGAGCCCCTGCCTCTTTTTCTGTCTGCATTCAAGAGCTTGGACAACAGACCTGGCTTCCCAACTGCCATCCTCTTGGCCAGCATTGGATAGTGCTGTTGGTGGCCAAATCTGCTTGGCATTGCCAGAGATCTGTGAATTCCCTGTTCATGGACCAACTTGTCAAATTAAGCCCACTCCTGCCCTGAGCTGCAGAGCAGCTGGGATCTGGAAGGTTCCGCACTCCGACCTGGTCACCAGCCCTCAGAGCTACACATCTGCTGGCTGGTTACCAGCTCTTACCTGGGTTTTCTGAACACAGCAGCCCCTCCCTAAACCTTGCCTCCTGTCTGTCTTGTAGACAGGGAAGAAGAAAAAGCTCCCCCGTTTTGAAGGCTGGCACTCCAAGGGCTAAATTACTTACTGAATTCAGAAAATCTATTTTTTAATGGTTGTTCTTTCTTTGCGGAGCACTTCCTATCCCAGTGATGCTTTCTTGAGCGGGGAATTGTTGACTTTTTAGGCTTTAGATTTATTAGACATGTGTCAACTTGTCAACCTCCTACCGTTTGCATTTGTGTCCACCTTGCAAACAGCAGGGAAAAAGACTTTTTTTTTTCTCTACCAGCGTTCACTTCTTGGCAGTTCTGAAACAAATTTTTGAACAGTTGCTGTTCCTATTGATAGCAATAGTTTGATGTTTAAAAAAAAAAAAAACATGCACACAAAAAACCCAGGGTTTTATTTTCCCCTAAATCCTTGACGTGTTCTGTCATATCATATCATATCATACCCGATGCATCAGAAACAGCAAAGGGGAGGGCAGAGCCCACACTGCTCACATAGATCACGAGCCTTCACTGAACACCTACCCATCTGTTCGCCATTCTAGTCCCTTTGTTCTGCCGCTAATGCCGGCATCCATTCCTCCATTCCACCATTCCGCCATAAAACACACTCTTACCTTTGTAAGACGTCACAGCCATCCCTCCAGCCAGGCTTCCTCATCTTTGTGGAGAAATCCCTCCAAGGAATTCTGAGGCTGTTGGAGGTTTCCTGCTGCCTCAATGGTTGTAATCCAAATACTTCCATGAAATTAGAAGCAAGCGACAACAAAAGGGAGACTGTACAAGTGAACACTCGCTAGCTTCAGACAAGTGTCACCTACAGTCACTGAAACTGAAAACACAGCCTCGAGTTTTCCTGCTGCCCCCCCCCCGGCAGGGATGCTGGGGTCCCATCTGAGAGGGAAGCATGTTGTGACTATGGATCAAGGCCTCTGGTGGGGATTCTAGACTTTGCCTCATAGTGTGTCCTTAAGGACCTCTAGAAAGAGAAGTGGAATCAATGTGACCTCTGCCCTCGTCCCTCCATACTCTATCCTCTCAGGAGCTCCTGGAGGCAAAGCAGACCTGCTCAGCTACGGAGTCAGTCCCACGGGCCCATCTCTCCATCCCACATGACTAAGCCCTTACTCCTGGGCTGTGCCAGTTCCCATGTTTGGGGAACGTTATTGTACTCTATGCAGATCACATTTGCTCAGCTGTGTTACACATATGCGGAAGATTGCTTCCCTGCATGCTTTGGCAGGGAGGGAAACTCTCAGTGAATGAAAGTGGACTGCCTACATTCAGAGACAAGTCAGATCTTCAGGTTTACGGCAGGCATGTGCTAGACACAGACTCTGGATCCAAGTCAAAGAGAAAGGTCAGAGGGTTGCCTTGCAAGTGTAAGGACCTGAGTTTGATTTTCCAAACCCACATTAAATGAAAAGGGTGGATGCAGTGGTACATGCTCATAGTTCTAGCACCAGGGAGGGAGGGACAGTGGACCTTGGGGCTGGCCAGCTAGTCTAGCCTGCGTGTCGGTTTTCTGTCTTTAAAAAAGGTAGACAGAAGAACAAATGAGGTTGTCCTTAGACTTCCTCGTGCACAAGCATCCATGTACACACACACTATCCCCTGCACCTGCTTTCACACACACACACACACACACATATACACACACCATACACACACACATACACAACACACACAACACAACACATACATACCATACACACACATACACACACCTCACCACACCACACACACACATATGCACACACCATACACACACACACCACACTACACCTCACCACACCACATACACACACATACACACACACCATACACACACACACACTACACACACACAGGCACACATACCACACACACTCACACACATACACACAGAGACACATACCACACATATACACACACTCACATGCATACACACATACACACACACACTACACACACCACACTACACCCATACCATACACACACATACATACACTTCACCACACCATACACACACACATATACACACACCATACACACACATACCACACTACACCTCACCACACCACACACACATACACACACACCATACACACATACACTACACACACACACAGGCACACATACCACACACACTCACACACATACACACTCACACACATACACACTCACACACATACACACACACACATACACACAGAGACACATACCACACACATACATACATATAACACACACATACACACACATATACACACCACACACACATACACACACACATACACATATACACATACATACAGATGTACAGTAGGAGACACAGGCTAACGAAGGAGACCTTACCACTACCCACAGTAGCTGGGTCCATGAATAGAAGCCTGTGCTGTGGCTTGGAGCAATCCAGTCCAGGGGGCTGTGCTGGCAGGACAGGGTAGAGGAGAACTGAGAGTGACCTGTGAACTCTTCAACACCAGACATGGCCATGGAGTGCTTCTTTTGCACTTGGTCAAACCTGGCGTCCCGAGTCATCACTCTAGAAGCAGCAGGCATGCCCACAGTCCAGCCTCACCAAGGCTGAGCCTTGTCACATAGGCCCTGAGCGCAGGCGAGCCATTCCTACATCCAGCTTCTCTTTGCTTAGCTTGGTGGTCCCTTTGCTTGGCCCAATGCAGTTCTTGCTTTCCACCGTGTTTTCTAGTCATTGTGAGATTCTTGATAATGTTGTCTTTGTATCTGCCCTGAAGCAATGAGACCAACAGTCTATAGGTACAGGTGGCCATTCATGGACCGTCCCTGCTACCTCCTCATGGGTATTGATGGGTAACACACGATTTCAGGGAACCCAGAACAGAGCTCAGTAGCCTCTGTGACCGCAAGGTAAGGGAAGGACTGGACCCAGAAGAAGGCAGTGACATTCCAAACCACGAGTGACCAATGAACCCAAAAGCCCCCATCTGAGCTGCAGACGAGTCCTTTCTACTCTTATCTGCAAATGAAGAGGCTAGAGAGACAGGGTACTGGGACACCTGTGACACCTAGAAGCCACTGAAACAGGCGTGTTGTTGAGTGTCAGTCGGTTATCGCTAGGAGCAGTGTCCTGTGCAGCGGTCACACATACAAGCTATAAAAGTGTGCAGACCCTTTGATCACTCCACCTGCACACTTGGTTTCTGAACCTTTGGGTTTAACTCTGGAACCGCACGAGAGGGGATCAGTAACAGTTGTTCTAAAACTTTAGTCCTTCCAGCTTTTCATTTCTGAGAATGGCACAGAACATGAAGGAACAACAAATTCCTGTGAGTCAGAAGAACTGGAGAGTCTCTCAATGTCTCCCATTGCTTCATTCTCCAGTTTGCTGCCAGGGTCATGCACTGTCCTATGTAGTATGGGTCATGTGACTGTGCCATTTTCCTCACATCCTTGCATTGAGCAAGACTTGCTTGATTCTGGCACGACTTGGATGGAGGAGCTGTCATTTACTGAGCTCCCAGCTCCTCTGTGCAGCAGCCAGGACACATCTGGAGATGTCACTGTACCATCCCCGAGTCCTCTTTAAAGGCTCATAGAGGAGCTGGAGTGGTGGCTTCATGATTAAGAGCAGTGGCTGCTCTCCCAGAGGACCTAGGTTTGATTCTCAGCACACACATAGTAGTTTACAACTGCCTGTAACTCCAGTCCAAGAGATCCAGCACCCTCTTCCAGCCCTTTCGAGCACCAGGCACGTGTGTGGCGCACATGCATGCAAGCAGATAAAATACCCATACACATAGAATGTTTAAAAAGAAAATTAGAGGGCAGGGGATGGCTTGGCATTAGGTAAAGGCAACTGCGATCAAGCCTGATGACCTGAGTTTGACTCCTAGGATTCATACTGTGGAGTACAAAGCAAATCCTATCAAGTTGTTCTCTGGCCTCCATACATGGGTTGTGATATGTGCATGCACACACACACACACACACACACACACACACACTAAATAACTAAATAAAAATTTACTAAAATAAAAAATTACTAAAACATTTTTTGAAGGTCCATATAGTATCTCCTCACCTCCCACAAAGGGAAATCTAGCACCTTTTCCAGGTCTTATTTATGGTTCCTGCCTTATTTGCAGTTGCCCTCAAATGTAGTCAGGCTTTTCTCTATCTCCCACTTCTTCAGGACTCTGTACAAGCATGCCAGCCTGTGCGTGTAGACCACTCAATGCTCCATCAGAATTGCTCCTGTCCCTTGCCATCCATGACATCCTTCATTCAGAGGCAGTCGTCCGACGTCTTGGGTGATCTTGTAGACTGGGCTGGAGGCATCCTGTGTGCCCTTCACTGTGCCTGGGACACCACACGTTTGCACTGCTATCTTCTTCCTACCTCCCAGCTCACCCCAGATATCAGGAACCTCCAGACCTGCACTCTTTGCGTCTTGGCCTTGGAGCTGAGTTGAATGGATTTTAAAAAAGTGACTAAACATTTGGAGATTTTTAAAGCAGAAAACTGAGTGGATTTGCACTTTAGGAAAAAAAAAATCTTACTTATTGTCTTTGTTAGGGTTTTACTGCTGTGAACAGACACCATGACCAAGGCAACTCTTATAAGGACCACTTTTAACTGGGGCTGGCTTACAGGTTCAGAGGTTCCGTCCATTATCATCAAGGCGGGAACACAGCAGCATCCAGGGAGGCATGGTGCAGGAGGAGCTGAGAGTTCTACATCTTCATCTGAAGGCTGCTAGCAGAATACTGGCTTCCAGGCAGCCAGGATGAGGGTCTTAAGCCCATGCCCACAATAATCCAACAAGGCCACACCCACTTTAACAAGGCCACACCCACTTCAACAAGGCCACACCCACTTCAACAAGGCCACACCCACTCCAACAAGGCCACACCTCCTAATAGCATCACTCCCTGGGCCTAGCATATGCAAACCATCACACTTGTGGTGTGAGAACAGATTGAGCTAGGATGAGGAAGCAAAGTAGGGCAAGGTGCTAGATGGTTGAGAACTGTTCATACAGGAAGCCAGGGAAAACCACCCTAGAACACTGCAGGTGGAGACTGCGTGGTGGAAGGATTCAAGAGATCTAATCACTCCCTGGAAAGCATCCTGGAGCACGTTTAATGTTAACATGGCAGGATCTGGAAATGTATAGGAGACAAACCTCTGGGGCATGCTAACGAGAAAGTTTCTGGACTGGACGGAGGTAAGGGAACCCACCCTTAATGTTGGCAGCACCATACGCCGGCTTCCTGGAAACAGATTAAGCAGTAGTGTTTTGTCTCTCTGCCCAGATGCAATGTGGGCATCTCACACTATGGCTGCTGTGATAGACACTCTGCCTTCTTAAACTGTGAGCCGGAATAAAGCTTCCCTCAGCTTGACAGGTGATGAGAAAGGTGAGCTGGTACAGTGGAAGTGGAAACGAGTCGACAGGACCTGCGTAGAAAGGGAGGCGGGGCACAGTTTGTAAGAGGAGTGGTAGTTTGAAACTTGTGCACAACAGGAGTCTGGGCTGTGTAGGTTTGGAGTTCAGATCCATGGCCTCAGTGGGCATGTGGCTTTAAGACTGCTATTCTGTGAGGCAAGGAAGCCTCGAACCCTCCAGGAGTGAGGAGGCTAGGGTCAGACTGACCATCAGAGTAGCACTTAGTGCTGTCTGGGTTGTTCTGGCCTATCCCGTATAAGAAGGTAGCAGGCTCCTTTTCACACTTACATCTTAGAACCCTGCTGGGTACCCACCCACGGGGAAGACAGCATGGCGCTTGACATATTGCTCCCATTTAGGGGTGGTCTCTATCTTTCTGGAAGTGTGTTCATGCCCCATGACTTCTATAACCAACAACCTTGTGGCTTAAGGCAATCACACTGTATTCTCTCATCATCTGGGGTCCTTGTCGGGGTATCCAGAAGGCTTGTCCCTCTGAGGGGAGTTGAGAAGGATCCTTGCTGCCTCTTCCAGCTTCAGATGGCTCTTCGATGTCACAGGCCTTCGCTTCTCTGTACCTCGCCTGAGGTGTTAGCTGCTGCTGCTGCTGCTGCTGCTGCTAGGGCTTGTCTTTATGAAGCCTGAAGGACTGATAGGCAAAGGCCAGAAGACCCCTGTGATGTTTGTATATGCTTGGCCCAGGAAGTGGCACTATTAGAAGGTGTGGCCCAGTTGGAGTAGATGTGGCCTTGTTGCAGTAGGTGTGTCACTGTGCGTGTGGGCTTTAAGACCCTCATCCTAGCTGCCTGGAAGTCAGTATTCTGCTAGCAGCCTTCAGATGAAGATGTAGAACTCTCAGCTCCTCCTGCACCATGCCTCCCTGGATGCTGCCATGTTCCTGCCTTGATGATAATGGACGGAACCTCTGAACCTGTAAGCCAGCCCCAATTAAATGTGGTCCTTATAAGAGTTGCCTTGGTTATGGGGTCTGTTCACAGCAGTAAAACCCTGACTAAGACAGCCCCATTTCTGCTTTTTCTGACCTGAGTGCCTAGGAAGCTTTATAGCACTTCTCTGAGCTCACCCCTGATGCTGTCCACTCAAGGACACAGACAGTGGTAGAAAAAGTAGAGTATAGGAACACAAAAGGAGCTGGGGGAGCTCATTTGAGGCTCTATCACTCTGTTGATCCACCCAGGCAACAGAAGAGTGAGTCCATGTGTGTGTGCGTGTGCAATAATTTGGGGCCAAGCCATGACGGACCACTTTCCCAAAGCTCAGTAGAGTTATAATTAATCTGTTGTCCAGATCCCCGCTGGAGGCTCTAGCATTTCTACTTTGTTGGCTGTTACCGTCCATTGAATTCCAATGCCACAGATGACCATCCTCTGGCCGAATCCTCCTGTGGTCTTGCGCACCAGCCTCGTGGCGTCTCTTGTCCACATTTGCAGTTCTTTGAATGATTGCTTGCTCCCGCACCGGGCTTCACAACACCTCCCAACCTTGTGTAAACTGTACGTTTAATTAATGAATCTTTATCTTCCCTACAGATAATTAATGAAGATGTAAGGCTTATAGGCTGACTCAGCACCATCCAGAGAAACGCCAGCCTCACTCTGATACTCACGGATGTCATAGCCTGGGTGGCCTAGCACCGGCTTCGCCACTCTGAGGATCCGGGGCTGTCTGGAATAGCAAAGCTGGGCATTGGGAACTGGAAGCAGCCTGTTGATTGTTGCCACTTCCAGGGAGTGTGGTTCACCGACACAGACATAGCCCTATAGGCAGGCCTTCCTTTTCGCTCTGTCCTTCCCAGCTTCGGCATGAATTGTCTTCCTGGGGACCCTCTCAGACCTAGTGTCTTCCACCCCCTCTTCAGCTTGAGCCAGCTCAATTCCTGTTCGGGTAAGTCTTGCTGCTGGCCTGTAGACAATCCTAGCCCACCCCGGACAGTCGATCATCAGTCCCTTGCCCTGTCACTAGCTGTCCCTTGTGACTGTAGCCTTACCCTGGTTCCCTCCCTCTCTCTTGCTAACCCTGCTACTCTCCCTCTGACCAGTGCCGTACTTTGTTCATGTACGCCGATTGTCTCCTCTCAGACCCTACTAAGGCCTTTCTTTCTACCTGTCTCCAGAGAAAGCCTAAATTGTCACAGAGTTGTATTCTCTGGCAGGCGCTATATGTGAGCACTACCGATGTAGATGCTTAAACAGCACAATTTAACCATTATGTGACTCGGGAGGTCAGAAATCCCACATACTACACTCACGGAGTTGGCAGGTCTGTGTTTGCTTTGCAGGCTGTGAGGGGTTCCTCTTCTCTCCCTTTTCTGTGTTCCTTTAGGAGTGAACCCATACCACTCCTCCTCCTGGTCGCATGGCCACATCCCTCTTTCTCTTGTGACAACATTGGGACCACCAGAGAATCAAACACCTCACAGAAATCTGAGATGTTCCTGCCCATTGCTGTGTCAAGGGGCGTAGTCACAGCTTCTAGGGTGCAAATGCAGACACTTTACAAGGCCGTCTTGTTGTCTACAAAGGGTCTTTGGGAGCCTTGCTGTGCTCTCACCGCACTACTCTGGGACACAGGATATCCAGCGGGGTAGGTGGGCCTTGACTAGCCATGCCTTCCAACTCTCAAGAGGAAATCTCCCACTAGGATCCCTCAACACAAAGTAGGGAAGAGAGTAGCAATCGATCTCTTCCCTCAGATGAAAAGTGGCTGTCCAGCTGCTCCCGTCGCTCCTTCCCTGTTAGATTCCTTCCTCACCTCTGTCGGCATCCAGATGTGTGCACGGTATGGTTTATCTTGATCTTTGTTAGTCTCCGTGGACAGAACGTGAATGAATGGAACCGGGAGCATCTGTGTTGGTCAGCCTAGCACCATATCCCTCAGCACTCAGGGAAGTACTCAGGGTCCGTACCTCTGAGGCAGACAAGTGGACAAATACCTGTCCCTGCCTGTGGCGATTGTTTCTTGTCATCCAGGCAGAGTCCCAGACGCCCTGAGAGCAACTGTGGGGTGAGTATAAGATGCTGCCGGAACCCAAGGTTCTGTCTTGTCAAGGTCAATCCGTTTTATTCTCAGCAGTGCTCTGTAGTTTCTCTGGATACCCACCTTAGGTTTACAAGGGATGAATTACCAGAAATCCCTGCACGTGTTCCCAGGAACGCTAAGCAATCAGCACTTTATAATTTAATGGTAAATCCCCAGCCTGGTCCTTTCTCTGAAATATTAATATACAGTTCAAGGAGCTCAGAGGAAAAAATGATTAATCCAGGGTGTTCTTGAGGAAATGTATTAATAAGAATTTGGTAAATTTCTGGTTTTAATTTAGGTGTGGGGTAGGGAAAGGTATCAAAGACGCCATTGAGGTTATCACTACGGATAGAGGAGATTACAGAAGCAAAATGAGTGTGTGGAATAGGCAGGCATCATGAATATTTAGAAATCGAAATGATATTCAATACTCATTGATTACTAATTAAATGTCAGGGGCACTGCTAATTGCTTGCATTGTCTCAGAACAGATGGGAAGTGTCCAAGCAAGGGTATGCACAAGGCTCCCTGTAATCCATCTGCTTAGGACTATTGATAGCCTAGTCTATTCTGAAACGAGAGCTTAGGCCACTCAGACTTCCACCCTGATCACACCTCTGCTTTTTAGCCTTTTACCTCAGACATCCTTTCCCTAGGCCAACTCCAGCTGTCCCCAGCCTGTTCACCCATGGCTCCCCTTCACACTGGCTGGTGAAATCATAAAGCCTGAATTCTGTGACTATCAACCAGAGGTTCCTGCCACCCACGTTCATCAGGATGTAGGGTGTGGTGTGTTTATAAAAGTAAGTTGTGTACATTTAGAAAGAAACCTTCAAGGTCAGAAAGGATTGGGAAATACAAGATTAAAAAGGATAACTCAGACTGGATTATAGTTCATTAATTGAGAACTTGCTTAGCATGTGTGAGGCCCTAAGTCCAATTCCCAACAACTCACATGCGCTTGCGCGCACACACACACACACACACACACACACACACACACATTAACCCTCGACCCCCTTTTAATGCATGACTCCTGAGAACCCATAATAGAAAACTGTCAAGAAAGAATTATGTCCAAAGTCCCCCAAATTATGTAAGTAAGCAATGTCCTCTTGGTTGAGAAGTGTCCTTGGTAATTTCCTTATTCCAGAAAGGTCCTTGGTAAAGACTTCTCTATACTTGTGTCTCCCAACAATGTTTAACATCCAAATGATGACTCGAGAGATTCCAGCTACAAACAAGAGAACCATTTTGAGGAGTTTAGCACCTCTACCAAGAACTATCAGAGAAGGAAGATGGACAGATACACTATAGACAGGTAGATAGACGCAGGTACAGGTAGGACAGACAGACCGTGGGTGGTAGTGAGGATACAAAATATATGGATGCATAGATATGATAGAGATCAACTGCAGACATGAGAAAGAAGGAGAGAGACAGAGAGACAGAGGAACAGAGAGACAGAGACACAGAGAGAGGCAGAGAGACACAAGAGAGACAGAGAGAGACAGAGAGATCAACTGCAGACATGAGGGAGAGGGAGAGAGAGATAGAGAGAGAGGAGACAGAGGCTGACACTAGGTACAGTTTGGAAATGAAGAGAGAGGTGAGGAAAGTCTGAGACTTGAGGTACCCCGCAGGGCCTCAGCCACAGACTGGAGGAAGGCGAAGACCTTCCCCACTCTCAGAGAGGGCAAGCCATCCACAGTGGCTCATCCACCATACTTGGTGCTCAGAGAAAGAGGAGAACTATGCCAGGAGAAAGAAGAAGATAGGAACAGACAAATAGCTGAGCACACTTCACAATGCCATGTTCTCTGAAATACCTGGGGTTGGTGCAGCTGAGGAAAGAGATGACCGACCGTGGAGAGGGGTTTTGTTTTGTTTCGTTTTTCTCAAAGAACCAGAACCCATGTAAAAGAGTTAACACTATAGGGGTGAAAGAGAAAAATCAAATCAGCTGATGGACCCAATGAAGACTGGGTCTGGTGAGAAAGGAAGATCAGTAATGCAGAGGACAAACAAGTAGAAAATGGAGTCTACAGCAGACAGCACCATGCTGAACACACGGAAAGATAACGAAAGACGTACGGATGTCGCGCATAGTCGACTGTCTGTATGATTGGAGACTGAGAGAGGGAGAAAGGGATAGGGCAGGACTAGAAGGAACCGGGACTGCTTTCTGAACTGATGGAAGGTGTCCGTCTATACAGTCCAGACACGCCTTGAAAACCCATACAGGGTACCCACGGCTCAGCACCCCCTAGAGTCCTTGCAGCTGAGGATCAGAGGCATCAGGCAGATGTAGACGGTGCTTTACGTTCAAAGTTGCAAAACTATCACTGACAGTTGCTTCTTCAACAAAAATTATGGAATCCAGAAAACAAGGAATTAATTACCATCTCTAAAGTGCTAAATAAAAAGCCTAATTGCCAACCTAGAATTCCATTACTGCCATTATTCATAGACAACTAGAATGTAATGCAATGTTAAAAAAAAAAAGTCTAAAGGAATCTTACAGATAAACTCTCAGAATATAAAAAGACTATAGCAAAAGCTACTAGATCCAAGGTAAATATATAAAATGTCAATTTCAATTCTATCTATAATTAATGCCAAATAGAAAAGTTTAAAAAATAAACCCAAAGATATCACCTATAATAAAATTGCCAAATGGCTACATTAAAAAAACATGTTAATCCAGGTTTAGTGATAGGGCAAGCCTGTAATCCCAGCACTTGGGAGGTAGAGGCTGGAAGATAAGGGGTTCAAGGCCTGCCTCAGAGACACAGATTGCTCAAGACTAGCCTAGAACTGCCCATACTAAGTAAGACCTCTTAGGTTTGGCCTCTTGCCCACACTCACCAGCCACCTTGTTGTTTTGAGACAGGACCTCTCATTGGCCTGGAGCCTACTTCGTCATAGGCTAAGTTGGCTGTCCCGCAAACCCCAGACATCTCTGTCTTCCCAGTGCTAGGATGCCAAGTGCCACAGTACCCATGCTGCCCTCATTTGACTTGTTTCCTGTAAGTTCTAGGGGTCAAACTCAGAGTCCCATGTACTCATGGGGATAACGGTTGGTCATCGTTGGCTTGCTGGGAAGGTCTGGGAAGCGAAGGAGCTGGTCCAATCCTTTCCCTATGTTCTTGCTTTATTCCCCTGGGAGTCTCCATCCTTCAAGATAGGAGCAATCTAAACTCTGCAGTCTGAAAAAGAGACGGAAAGCAGGGGGCTTTAGACAGCACAACTGTGAGTGTATTTCTTAAACCACACAGCAATGATGGGAATTTGCTCGTTTCTGAACTAAACACGAGGCTTCATTAAAACAAAAACAAACAAACAAAAAAAACTGCTCTGAAAAATAGTGCTGGTGAATCCAGCCAAAATGGCTAGAAGGAACAGCAGCCATCGCCCCGTGAGAGTGCCTGCATGGGCACATCCTGAGAGGGAGATAGCTCAGCTCTCCGTCACCAGAAGGGATGGGGGAGCAACGAGCAAAATAGTCTGCTGGCGAGGAGGAGGAGTTTTCATTAAAAACACAATTGTTGTGGTAGGAATGGAGGGTAATTACCACCATGTTCACCAGATCCCAGCCTAGCGCCTCCAAGGGGGGCATGCCTCTGCCATTTGGGGAAGGGATGTAGCTCAGAAATGACAGCCAGTGCCAGCCCTCCAACAGGTAGACCTCCCTCGGCAGACCTCCCTGCAAAGGGTGTTGAATTATTTGCAGCCATGTTTGAAAAACAAGCCAGATATATCTTAGGCTGGGGAGATAGGCTGGAAATGAAAGGAAATTGATTTTTTCCATATTCACTGCCAGATATTGCTGCCCTGCACAGCTATATGCAGATAGAGGACTCTGGGCGGCTTATCATGCCAGTGATAGATCCCACACTGTCTTTAAGAGAATCAATCATTAATTTAAATCACTTACAGCACAGCAGTTAGCTTTTAAACCCATTGTCTCCTGTGTGGGAAGAAATTGAGTGGCTTGTGGGTGCACAGGCTTAGGAATTAAAGTGATTTTTTTTTTTTTTTTAAAGAATGGGTCATTGCTGACAGGTCATCTAAAGCCTGATTTTTAGTCCATCATTTAAAAGAAAGATTTTACTTCAAAAATTAATATTACAGAAGCAATGCAGGCTTGTGGGAAATCCCAGTACCTCTAGAAATGTGGTGGTTGAACTGGGTTCATCCTCTGGCTATCGTCTGCAGGATCAAGGCCCCTGACCATGGGGCTGCAGCCTCTTTCCCTGACCATTTCATAAAGAAACACCAGTGGGCACAGGGCTGGCTTAGCCGAGAGCTTTCCTCTTTGTGCTATACCCCATGAAGCCAAGCAGACACCCATCAACTCACTGATCCAGCTAACCAACAGTGTGTGTGTGCCTGACTCTGTGAGGTCTAGGAAGAGCAGGACCTGGACCATTGGAGGCGAGAACTCAGGGAAGAGGGAAGAGTCAAGGTTTATGTGCATCTGCCCACGCGGAGGGCCACAGTGTAGCAGGGGTGTGGATCTACCCACGCGGAGGGCCACAGTGTAGAAGGGGTGTTCCATCTAAGGTAGAGCATGAACGGAAGGACTCACATGGGTCCTATAGGCTAGGGAAGCCCCGGAGCAGAAGGCTCAGGAGGGCCGAAAGCAGTCAGAGTGGCCATTTACTGCTGACTGAAGTGTACATTGAAGGCAATGGAGGATTTCAGCTTTGTGCATCTGGATTTCTGGGGAACCCCAATTTCAAGCATTTTTTCCCATCGTCAAGTAGTTTGTGAGGCCAAAGTTCCCACAGCATTGGGGAAATAGAATCAGTTAGAGTGTGGGGAAGTATGGCTTCTAGATACACGACATTTCAGATGCTGCAGTGAGGGGATTCCCATCAGTAATGGAAAGCTCTGTGTGTACACATGTGTGTTTACACGCACCTGTGTGTGCCATGTGAGTGAGCATGTGTATGTTTCCATGCACCTATGTGCACGTGTGTGTGTTTCCATGTACCTGTGTGCACATGTGTGTTTCTATGCACCTGTGTGTGCATGAGAGTGCGTGCTTCCATGTACCTGTATGTGCATGTGAGTGTATGTGTTTCTATGCATCTGCATGAGCATGTGAATGTGTGTTTCCACACACCCATGTGAGCATGTGAATATGTGTTTACCTGCACCCATAAGTGCGTGTGTGTATGTGTTTCATCCACCCATGTGTGCCTGTGTGTCTACATCACCCGTAAGTACGTTTCATACCCCTGTGAGTGCATGTATGGGTACGTGTTTAGGTGCACCTATGTGTGCATATGAGTGTGTGTACCAGAGCATAACCTCAAAGAGGTGTCCCTTCCTGTTGTGGCAACACCTCAGCTCCTGAACACTTGTGACACACTGGCTTTGAAGCCATCTTCATGAGAGTGCCGTCTGGCCAATTCACACCAATGCCTGTCACCTGCCATCCTCTGTCCCCAGATTTACCCAGCACAGAAAGGCTATGAAACACCCCATGTGCAGTAACTCGAGCCTCTGGGCCCAGCGGAGACAGCCTGCCCCTTTGTGTGGAAAGGTTAGGGAAGATTTCCCAGAGGGTGAGACATTTGAGCAGAGACTTGAAGGTGAAGAATGAGGAGGATTTTAGTAGGTAGAGCTGGTGTAGAGCACAAATCAGGCAGAGGAAACTTCCAGCACAAGAAAGAGAAACTGTGCAAGTGAAGGGAGGGACAGAGTCAAGAAGACTAGGACATAGAAGTCATAGAGATCCAGAAACAGAAGGAGTTGAGAGAGGCAGATGCAGGGAGAGCAGGAAACGGAGGGTAGACCAGAAAGAGAGACAGGGAGGGTGTTTGGGGACACACTGGGGAAAACAGAATGCTCAGAGACAAGTGGAGCCAGGATGGGGACAGAGAAGTGCAGGCAGCAGGTGGGGCAGGAAGGGACAAAGACATGGAAATGTGTAAGATCCTGGGTAGCAGAGCTCAGCAGGCCAGCCCATGGTGACCTGGTCAGCCCTGCCATTCTACCATGACTCTCTAGTGATGGCCCATGGTGACCTGGTCAGCCCTGCCGTTCTACCATGACTTTCTAGTGATGTACACACTCAGGAAGTCCCTCAGCTTCCTAGGGACTCACTTTCCTCATCTAGAACAGGGTTAGATCAGATTATCAGAATTCCACTTAGCTCCAGAACTTCGCAAGTGTGGCTGGTAACCCACCCAGGGATTAAAGCTGGCAATCCACTCAAAACCATCTAGTGTCTGCTAATGAAGTGGTAATGAGGCCAGGCCACCAGAGAGACACTTAGGGTTCAGGGCTGGAGGGTAAGGCAGAGGCATCACTAGGGGCATATCCAGATAAGACAGGAGGACAGGTAGATGTTCACGTGGTGCTCTTGGTCTAAGTTGTTACAAATATGAAGACCCGGAAGCCACCTGAGTGCCTGTGCACAGAGACCGATGGGGTGAATTGGGTGTATCTGTACCATCTATACATTGGAGCCATTAAAAAACACATTTATGAAATGTTAACGGCCTGGAAAATGCTTATACCAAAACGTTAGGGACAAAACCACTTTCTGCTCTCTGGGTTTTGAACCATGAATATGAGTTAGCCATTTAAAATTAAATGTAAAAGGTAATAAATAAGTGAGGGCGTTTGATAATAATCTGTGTGTGTGTGTGTGTGTGTATGTGTGTGTATGTGTGTCCTCATGCACAAATGAGTGTGTGGGTGTGACTGAGAGACATCAAAATGCTCGGTGTGTTATTTCTGAAGGAGAGAATCTTGGGTGGTTGGGTTTTTGCATAGTTTTCTATATTTCCAATTTTTTTGTAAACATGGATTAATTTTTATTCAGAAAACAGCAATATACTTTGAGGCATATATCATGTATGATATATATATATATATATGTGTGTGTTAATATATATGACATATCTGTGTCTACATACACATTAAGAAATGGCTATTTTAATGGCTGGTGAGATGGTGCAGTCAGTAAGATGTTTGCTTTGCAAATGTGAGGTCATGAGATCTAACCCCTGCATCCCATCCATGTGGGGACAGCCATGGTAAGCAGATACCTGCAACCTCAGTGCTAGGAAGTCAGAGATAGGGGAGCCTTGGAGTTTACTAGCCACACAGATCAGTTAAATCAGTGAACTTTAGGGTCATTGAGAGACCCAAAGACACCTAGTATCAACCTCTGGCTTTCCGGAATACTCATGCACATGTGCATGCACCCTTGCATATACATACATACACAGATGAAAACACACAGATGCAAATACACATTGTACACATCACATACACATACACACACATGTGCAGGGGCTGGGAGACTATCTGCATTCTTTTAGTGGTATTCCCAGGTGATTCCATGAACTCCATATGTAGAGTTTCAGTGTAGGACACTCTTCCTCAAGTGAACTGAAAACCTACGGAGATGATAGATTTCATGGCATTTCGATCTTACCACACCTCAAAATTAGTGGGAAAACAAGGGAAGCGGTCTCTATCTGCCCAAAGTTGCTCAGTGCTCTGTACAGTAGAAATACCTGCATGGCCACTAGCTATGATCTGGACAACCCTCAAATGCACATATGGGAAACTTAGGTCCCAGTGCTGTGGAGGGTGGATCTCATTCGTGGATGGATTGTCCTTGTTGACAAGGACCCTGAGACCAGGAGTTTGGTCCTTTGCTGCCTGTCTTCCACCACCGGAGGGAAGGTACAGCTTCCTGCCTCCAGAGAGGGCTTCATCTGGGCTGCCATCTTGAAAGGAGAAAGCAGACTTTCGTCCCTGGATACAGATCCAAAGACACTTTGACCTCAGATTTCCCAGCCTTCGGAGCTATAAGAAGTAATTTTTTTCCTTATAGATTATACAGTCTTTAGTGTGGTCATAACAGAACAAAACAAAGGCATAGTCAAAAGCTAGTATGTGTGTGTGTGTGTGTGTCCTACGCAAGTTCTGGGAATGAGGACAAAGACCAGGCATGTCACCTGGAGCTGGTCTGCCACCAGCTGTAACTTCACATTCCCTTTGTCCCCTAGGAGTCCCTGTTCCAAGACACTGCTTTATGAAAAATTCCTGGCGGGTTGTTTCTGCTCCGAAGGGTGAAGAGGTTAGGGAGAGAGGATAAAAAGGAAGGAGCCCGGCTTTCCCAGGTGGCCACTCATGTTGAGGTTGATGAAGCATGAACACTAGTCTCCAAACACATATGTTCTGTGAGCCTTCCCACATCTTGAAGATAAATCTGCACAGTGCTCGTCCAGAGCTCGCACTGAGCTTCCCTGCTTTGTAATGTAATGATTTCAAACAGATTCAGGGGAATACTGCCTCGCACAGAACATCTCTGTAAATACATGCCTCAAAATCTTTATTCTAAGTGTATCAGTAGCTTTTCAGTTCATTATAGTGTTATTAGTCAGTCTTCATAAAAGTACTATGCATCTTTATTAAAAATGGAAGTTCACATCATTTTATGTCCCCATAAAAATGGGTGGTGGTAGGCTTTGATTAATTTCTTCACATACAGTGAACTTTACAGCAAATTGGACAGTGTAATTCAATTCCTATCTCTGCAGATTTTTTTTTGTTGGTAGAAAATTGATATCATTCATATGTAATCATATTGCCTTTGCAAGAGATATTTAAGAAATAATATCCTGAGGTAATGATCGCATGGCTTAATTATTAATACCATACTTTCAGACATGGCAGCCGCATGCATGCCTTTTTCAAGTGTAACTTCTATCGGGGGGGAAAGTTTCAGTCTGAATTCAGGAGCATGTCATCCGTGTGCACACATGTGTGTGAATTAGCTTTTTAGAAGTGTTTCTTTTCTTAACAGCTTGGAGCCAGAAGGCAACACGAAAGGTAAGGTTTGAAAAGCAAATGTCCCCTGTCACTGACTACCCCAGACACCAGGCAAATCCATGGGGGTCTCTCTTTGGAATCAATGCCTGTAAACTAAATAGAAGTTTTCTGATTTGATGTGGTGCAATATAGTTCGGGTCTTCCAAGGTCATAAAAGCCATCTTATTTTGAGAATGGTTATGGGTACATTTAAGGGATTGACATTAAGGGATTGTCAAGGATAGCCTCTGGACCAGCAGCTGGAGCCCAGAAGGGGACACATGGGATTCTTACTCACCTATCTGAATAAGCCTGTATCTATGGAGAAGCACCCACTTAGCTTAATTTAGATGTTAATCACAGCTAAAAATCACCTGCAATGCCTAGGCACAGTACAGACACACACACACACACACACACACACACAGGAACGCATGTGTCCCATTGAGGGATGGGGGTCATGGCCAAATGAAGCCTTGAATTCCACGGGTGCATGCTAGCACTCACTCCTTGTAAAGTTGGCCTTCTCAAGATCTTACTTCCCCCTCAGCCCCATCCTTTCTCCTCGCTTCCGAGAGATTCATCTTGTTTGGGCTCTTGAGATTCCCTTACGGGGTCCTTTCCCACCTTCCCACTAGGACTCCCTGTCTGACTGCCTCAGATAAGCTTCTTGTGTCAGATAAGTGACTTGAGTTAGGGCCTGATGGGATGTGTGTCATGCTGCAACCACAGTCTGGCTGAGCACAGATGGGCCTTCTCTGCACTGTCTTGACACTCTCTGGGTTCTGAGTGTCCCTCTGGTGTCTTGACAGTCTCTGGGTTCTGAGTGTCCCTCTGGTGTCTTGCAGAGGCTGGTGATAGCTGCCATCTGAGCCTAGGTCTGGGTGCAGCCCACACTGTGCAGCCACAGCACTCTGGATGCAGCCCATAGAGGAAGGGGCCAGGCAGTTCTGCCCACCGAGGCAGATGGAGGCATTAGGGATACAGAGAAGAAACCGTGGGCAGATAGACTGTCTCCGTGAGTCCCATATTCTTGAGACTCTCCTCAAGGGTCAGGAGAGTTGTGGGCTACATGCTATAAATTACACATAGGGGAGGAGTAACCAAATGAAGGTGTTGAGTCCCTAGGAGTCGGGGTTGCAGGGGTTGTAAAGCTGCCACATGTGGTACCAGGAACCAAGCTTGGGTCTTTTGTGTAAATACTACTCTCCAGTCCTAGAACACAGGCTTTGAGGGAAATGGACCAGAGCCCGCTAAGGAACCTTTTCCGAACACACACTATTCTGCTTTGGGTGGCACTGAAGCTTGGCTGGAGGCTGGAGCCTCTCTCGCCTTGAGAAAGCTACAGGGGCAACCCTAACTCTCAACTGCTCTGTAGGGTTTCGTTAGTTGATTGTTCTCAATACATTTACACTTGCTGCGTCATCCAGGCAGGCTGTGAACTTGAAATCTTCACCCTCAGCCTCCTGAGCAGCTGAGATCACAGGCATGGGCTACTGTGTTCATACGTGTTTGTCATGAAGAAGAACAACTGTATCCTTAAGAGAGTACAAAGTGTGGGAAGGGTCACACTTTCGTCTGCCTTGACAAGAACACACACAAGGAAATACACAAAGACATGCAGGGGCATTCTTGAGAGAAATGGGTACACCAATTCATACTCATACAGCACAGCAAGCACATAGAGGCCCATACAGTGTACCCTCAGACACTGTCAGAAACATGTATGGACACAGGTTCACACAACACTCAGATACATTTACATTCACAAAATTGCAAGCAATACCCACAAAGCAGATAAACACACACACAAGCATTCTCACTTAGACATATACACTCACGCACAAAACATTCACATATATGTACAGTAATTTCATATATATAATATACCTTTACTCACAGATGCGTACACACATATCACTCATATACACACATTCTTATGCATACTCACACACACATACACATGTGCACAAGTACACGCATATGCATTCCACACTTCTTTGGGGGCACATTCAGAGTCTAGTGTAGCTGACAGTAGACTGGGGACTTGGAAGTGACACTACCATCTCTTCTTGCATTGATCAAGAAAAAGACCAGAAGAAAATGGGATTCTAGAATCAAAGGTCTTGAGAGGCCCACTTTAGGGGAGGGAGGCACCTAACAGTTCCATAGAGGGCTGTCCCTAGGTGGGCTCTGTCTGCCGGTGAAGACGCTGACCTCAGACACACTGGTGACCTCAGGTCAGACCAGTCAGTGGCAAGCAGCACGCAGGCACATAGGTCTCACAAGACTTCAGGCTCCACAGTTTAAAGAATCTGCCACTACCCACAAGAAATACAAGGAAGAAAATTAACTTTTCTGGGGCAAAACCAAGCAAACAAAAACTGTGAAAACTGCATGTCTCCATCTCATTTAAATGGGGAGAAGGTGTGTAAAACTGAGTGTGTGGGTTGCTCACAAACACTGTTCTGTCAGGGTAACAGAAGGGTGCCCAGCCATGCACCCACAGCCAGCCGATGGGACCATTCGTTTATAGGGTCAGTGTGAGGCATGACACTGCACACTGCTTGGGAAGGACAGAGGTGATGGTCTAGCCCAGAGGCATGGAGTCCAAGGACCTGCTGGGTCTGAGCACTTCAGAAGTGCTTCAGAGAGTCTGGCTGTACACTGGAGGCAAACAAGATGGGAGTGGTCCACTGTGTGTGTATGTGTGTGTGTGTGTGTGTGTGTGTGTGTGGTGTGTGCATGTGGTAGGAGTGGTCCACTGTGTGATGGGAGTGGTCCACTGTGTGTATGATGGGAATGGTCCCTGTGTGTGTGTGTGTGTGTGATGGGAGTGGTTCCTCTGTGTTTGTGTGTGTGTGTGTGTGTGTGTGTGTGTGTGAGATGGAAGTGGTCCACTGTGTGATGGAGTGGTCCA
>NW_022196895.1:80020236-80052736 GCF_008632895.1 Mastomys coucha
TCCACTGTGTGATGGAGTGGTCCATGTGTGCGTGTGTGTGTGTGTGTGTGTGTTTGTGTGTGATGGAAGTGGTCCACTGTGTGATGGAGTGGTGTGTGTGTGTGTGTGTGTGTGTGTGATGGAGTGGTCTACTGTGTGCTATGTGCATGTCATTCCCACACTGAAAATGAATCGAGTTCACCACCACAGAACAAAGGTGGTCTGGAGTTATTGTAACTCACAGTGGGAGATTTAGGGATATTGCCTTCTTATAAAATCCAACGTTTTTCTCTCTTTGTTACTTGCAGCCTGGCATAAAGGTGTGTGTGTTGTAGGATTTCATCTTTCTACTGAGCCTGGTGTGAGCGTGCACATGGTACACAGCCTCCCTTCCTCCACCACACCTGGTGTGAACTACACATGGTATAGAGCATCCTTATGTTTAATTGCGTCTTCGTGTTTAACTTGTCTAATCAGCTCACCATATCAGAACTTCATAAGTGGCCGGTCCTCACTTAAAGGTCTAATAAAACTGCAATTACTATGAGTGTAAGATGCCTTGCTTTGAGAAGCGCATTAAATATTTTTATAGATGTGGTTAGAAATGTGTGCATTTACCAAAGTGAATGAGTTCACTAGTAATCAACCTCGGAAAGGAAAGACAAGTGAGAAGACAGAAAAACAGCGTGGGCCTTTGCAGCTTGTACCTGCATGTAATTTCTAAAGTTGAGACAATCGTTTCTAACTCATAATACAAAACCAAAGGAGGTGTAGCTCAGTGTAAGGAGGCAATGTCATTTTGACTGAAGCCAATGGAATATACATGCTGACACCGAAGCCCAGGATCTCCTGTAGTAACCAACAAAAGGTTCAGAGCTGGCCTAATGCTGTGAGGGTTCATCCTGAGGCAACAGCTGTTCTCAGAGGATCCTGGAAGCAGCGCTTGCTGCGATCCCATCAGTGAACAAGGTCATCCTGAAGTGACCAGACCCAGTCTCCTCCTATGGGCCTCCTCAGGGAGCAGGGTGAGGCCTCAGGACTTGGCCTTCTCACACATGCTGTTGGGTGGTGGCTAACTCAAGCATTGAGGCCTTTGGTGAAGGCACCCTCTGAGTACAGGCAGCTGGACGTTCAGCGTGGAATGCCATGCTTCTGATCTCATCGATGCTGCTGGTCAAACTCACAGATTTCTAAAGCACACTATTTTTGAAAAAAAAAAAAAATGGAATCTCAGATTTGCTGAAAATTTGGACCAGGAAGTATCTAGCAGATGGGCAATGTTTAAGTTGCAAACCTAAGGGAGGATGTTTGCGTAAAGAACAAGAGGACGAGGAGAGGAGGAGAGGGAGGAAGAAGAAGAAGAGGAAAAAGAAAGGAGAGAGGGAAGGAAGGAAAGAGAGAGGGGGAGAGAAGGAGAGAGGAGAGGGGGGGGAACACTCAAAACTGCTGCTCTTAAAATACTTTGTTTTCCACGGTGACTCACTAGCCCTTTATTTAGACAGTTGGTAAAAACACTACATCCCCATATTTCACATGCTTTCCCCTGACTGTTGCAGCTTAAAACAGTATTGTGTTTTTTTCTTCTAGAGGGAAACAGAAATCTACAGAAAGGCATTTTTTCTTTTTGTGAAAATGAAACCTAAATGTGTTTTGGAGTGGTTAATATTCCCGGTCAGACCAGAGCACAGCACCCTCTGGTGCACATATTAAGGAGAAGGATTAAGACCATTGTGGGGTTTTTGTTCATTGGCTGTTCAACAGTTCCCAGAGATGAATTTTAATGCCCATTCAAAAATACAAGGCAAACATAATGATTGGAAATCCATCATCTTACGGTTTGAGCCGTTTTCCTTGTTCTCACTGAGTTTCAGGTTAACTGTGTGCCCCCAGCACTACCCAAATGGGTCCAGGGTGTTCCTGAGGCCACACAAATGTCCATGGGGTCAGCTCCAGAGACGTCTTCCTCAAGAACAGCATCTCGGGGCCCTGTAGAAGGGCATCAGGAAGCTCTGAGGAGCCCTCATGAGGGCAACAGCTGTGCTGTGTGTGCACATGTGTGTGCACATGTGTGTGCACGAGTGTATGCACATGTGTGTGCCTGTGGGACTGCATGTGGGACTGCATGTAGGACTGCATGTGTGTGTGTGTGTGAGAGAGTGTGTGTATGTGCACATGTGTATGCACATGTGTGTGCCCGTGGGACTGCATGTGGGACTGCATGTGTGTGTGTGTGACTGTGTGTATGCGCATGTGTGTGCCTGTGGGACTGCATGTGGGACTGCATGTGGGACTGAATGTGGGACTGCATGTGTGTGTGTGTGAGAGAGAGAGAGTGTGTGTATGTGCATGTGTGTGCCCGTGGGACTGCATGTGGGACTGCATGTGTGTGTGTGTGTGTGTGTGAGAGAGTGTGTGTATGTGCATGTGTGTGTGCCTGTGTGTGTGAGCCTGTGTGTCTGGTATGTGTGTATGTGTGTGTGCATGAACCCACACATATCCATGCCTATACATGCATATGTAAGAACATGTACGTGCACAAATGCACACACAAACACACATAGGAGTCCATAAAAACCTTCACACACATGAACATGTGAGTTCACACAAAGTCACATGCATATACATGCACACTCACATATGCACACATATACATATCAGAGGTGAAAATGTTGGAAAAACATATTTCTACCGATGGCATCTCTCATCCCATATTTGAATGTATTTCCAGGGTGGAGTTCCAGGGAAGGGTTCAGGGTGGAGAACCCCTCCTCCCAGGTCTCAGAACCTCTCCTCCCAGGTCTCAGAACATGGAACTGTTTGAGGGTCTTCCCCAATTGGTTCTATCACCACCTCAGCTTACTTAATACTTGGCTGTACCCCTCATGTCGAGGTACAGTGTGTCTCTGTAGGCAGAGGATGAAGCCAACCTCTAAGAACTGTTCCCATTACAGGACTTCAAATGGCCAAATCTCCTTCACTGCGTCATTTCTTGCTGTTCTAGCTGAGAACTGCTTCTGTGCAAACACTGGAGCCTCATCCAGGGGGAGCACATCATTGCTCTGGTGCTTAGTGCAAAGTCATGATAACTGCAGTACAGGCACAGTGTAAGGTGTTGCTGCCCAGCTTTGTGGTGCTCTGCTGCATAGACTAAAATAAGCCATGCTTCCCTTTGGTTTAGGCGGAGTGCAGATGAGTTACGAGATGTTATGAAGACAGATGCTCCATACACACCCAGGGCCTAAGCATCTCCATCTACCTCTGTGTGTAATGGTGTTTGACGCATGACTCGTAGGTGAACACTCATGGGCTTTGTTTAGTCAGACCCCAATGATGACATCAGACAGAGATGTCTATGACCCCAGCACTTACCCTATCTGTTGTTTCTCTAGGACCATCCAGTATGCTGAATGGAATCTTGCAGAGGTGCGTTCGGTAGATGTTTGCCATTATTTGACATTAACCAGCATGACAATGGCGTACTTTGGTTAACAGTCATGGTGTAGGACTCCTTTTAATGTGTGTGCACATGCATGCGCACGCTTTTGTGT
Source organism: Mastomys coucha (assembly GCF_008632895.1). Lineage (NCBI taxonomy): Eukaryota > Metazoa > Chordata > Mammalia > Rodentia > Muridae > Mastomys > Mastomys coucha. Next base: position 80,023,764 of record NW_022196895.1, read on the forward strand.
GTGTGTGTGTGTGTGTGTGTGTGTGTAAGAGAGACAGAGACAGAGACAGAGAGACAGACAGAGATAGAGACAGAGCAAGACAAAGGGAGGGAGAAAGAAGGAATAGTCATGGCGTAGGTCTCCTTTTAATGTGTGTGGGCGTGTGTGTGTGTGTGTGTGTGTGTGTGTATGTGTGTGTGTGTGCATGTGTGTGTAAGAGAGAGACAGACAGAGACAGAGACAGAGAGACAGAGAGAGACAGAGAGAGGGAGAGAGAAGGAGAGAGAGAGAAGAGAGAGAAAGAAGAGAGAGAGAGAAGAGAGAGAGAGAAGAGAGAGTTTCTGGGTTAGCACAAAAGGCGGGCAGCTTGTTAAGCTGCTCTGGGAGCCCTCCCTGGGCTGAGCAGTCCTGCAGGCTTCCACCTTGGCAGGTCTCTGGGATTCTCCTGGAAGTGCCAGCATCCTCTCTAGGCATTGAGTGCACAGTCCAAGAAGAAGGAAAGACATGCTGTGGGGGAAGGAACTCCTTCGCCTTACAAAGGTCACAGACTAACTGCTTTGTACTAGCACAGGGGCCCTGTCCATCATGGACAAGCTGTCACCCACTGGATCTGTAGTGTATGTGACAGTCAGGCCTAATGAAGATGTGATCACATGCAAGCTGCAGAGGAGACCCGGAGTGTTGAGGTGGTGGCTCTGGCCTTGACTGGGAATGTCCTCTGTCCATGGGACTCAGTGCTAGCTAGGTCTACGGTTTGGCTCTGTGGAGGAGCTGTCTTCCTGTCTCAGGGAACCCTAGGATATCTGAGGCGAAGTCATGTTCCAATAAGATAGGTGACTGAATGACCAGGGATGTCTCTGCCCAAAAACCCCGGGCTCTCAGTGAAGGTCAGGTATTGTCACCAGGTAACAATGTGTGACAGTCAATGGGGAGGCCACTAATGAATCTTAAACATTCCACACAACAGTATCCTTGACCCAACACATGCATCACCATTCCCAGTCTGTTGTTAAATAAAAAGGATAAACTGAGGACCAGGGAGTCGACAAGAAGCAGACCTGATAACTGCCTGAAGGTCATTCCCAGTCCTAGATCAGTGGTTCTGAACCTTCCTAATGCCACAACCCTTTAATACTTCATGTTGTGGTGACTCCCTAACCATAAAATTATTTTCATTGTTCCTTCATACCTGTAATTTGCTTACTGTTATGAACTGTGATGCAAATATCTATGTTTTCTGATGGTCTTGGGTAACCCCCATGAAGGGTCATTTGACCCCAAAGAGGTCATGACCCATAGTTTGAGAACCATTGTCTCAGAAGGCCATTTATCTTTAGCAAGGTGACCACAGCTAAGACTCCACTTAGATGCAATGGTGGTTAAGCAGCCAAGAAAGAACCCACAAACCACTCTATATATCATACCAGACAAGTGAGGCTGACCACAGCCACTCAAGGAGTAAATTGGAAGTGTTCCCACCTTGGGGTTGTGGGGAGCAGACTCTGCCTGCATGGGATGGGAGGGAGGCTCCCAGGTCTGTCCTTGGCCCAGGCTTCTGCATCTACAAAAGGCTGTCTCCTTGGTTCTGCAGGCTCAGATAGGTCTCAGCTCAAAGGCCCCTGCATTCCCAATGGCTCAGCATGCAGTTCTTTGCAAGACCTAAGCCAGAAGTCTAAGTCCTGATCTCAAAACACTTTCCCGCTCATTGTCTGCCTGGTGTTAAGCTCCTTATGGCTGAGAGAGATCCCAGCCCTATAGTCTAAAGAGCACTGGCCAGCAGCATGGCATGGGCAAGCATCTGCCTGGAGTGCTGGGGTAGACTAGGGAAAGACAGTGCTTTGCAGGCTGCTGTGTGGAGCAGAGACTGGAGCCTCCGCCTTGCTCCATGACTGTGGATCCTGCCTCTCCCTGCCATACGCGAGGGGTGATTTATACCCAGTCTTGGATCACAGTCCAAGTTCCATGAGGTTTTTGTGGCTCCCTTGTGGCCAGCTCAGAATGACCAAACCAGAGCAGGCTTTTTATGGTCATTTCTCTACCAAATGTAACGTAAACCACCTGGGAGAGCCTTGAGCATCATGTAAGAAGTAAAAAGCCTGACCTGGGGATTGCTAGCAAAGGAGGCCCAGGGAACACCTCCTGAGGGGCATCTTTTAGGGTGAACCTGTCCCCTCCTGCAGGCTGACCTGGGAATTGCTAGCAAGGCAGGCTCATGGAGCTCCTCCTGCAGGGCATCTGGTAGGGTGAACCTGTTCCCTGGCAGCTCTTCCGGATCATGGCGACAATGGTGCAAGTATCTGGAAATCAGGCCATGAGAGGATCAGTTATGTCAACACCCAGGGTGAGAAACCTTCTGTCTCTGGTTAGTGTCCTTAGCAACCTGCATCAGACTCTGGAATACAAGGGGACAGGGAACATGTGTGCTGCTATCAGTTCCCAAGTCTTTTGTTCTTTAACACGAGGACAGCAGCATTCCAGGCAGGATAGAAAGTTCCTTGGGAAATCTTAGAGTCTGGTTATGCCACACAGTGGAAGCTCTGCCTTCCATCTTCAGGAATAGCCAGGCTCTCCAGTGCTGTCCCTCTACTTTCTGTCCTCTGGAGGCCAGATCCCTGCAGGAGACTCCTCACTTTATGTTGGTATTTAAAAATATTTTTGTCATTCTCCAGTTCTCTTTGTAAACCACCAGGCTAGCTTGCAGTGTACAGCCTCGCAGATCTGTGCACTCAAGACAGATACAACTCCTGAAGGAAGTAATGAACTTTCCAGTTACTGCCAGACAATAAACTACTGAACTTTTTTATTGAGTGGCCCGGATCTGTGTCAATGGATAAACCCAAGATAGTGCTCATCTGACTGGCTTATATTTGTTTATTGTTTCAGTCTCTTAAGGACTAGTCACAGAGGATGCTGTGAAGGAAACAATGAAGTGCAATGGCATTCACAAAAAAAGCGTCCCAAGTTTTCCATGTTGGCTTTGTCATTTTATGCAATAATGTTGCCCATGTTGGCTTTGTCATTTTATGACCTTGACCTGGGCTGATAGGACTTAACATTATTTATATAATCTATTTTTTTCTAAGTTGTAGTTATTTGACTCTATCTTCCATAGTTCGACCCCTAGCAACCTCACCATGCCAGGAACTTGGGACAACATGAGGAAAGGGTCCTCCTACAGCTGGCAGCTTTTAGATTTCCCATCGTGAGCTCTCTCCTTCAAATGTCCAGTATGCACCCCCACAGGATCCCTCAAAAGTTTTTCAGGGCCTTCCAGTCCCTATCTTCAAGGTATTGGCAGAAGAGCATCTTTGTTTTGTTTTGAGCCAGCACAGAGTGACTAGGGAGCTGGGAGAAGAGATAAAGTTCGCATTTGGGAGACATTGTTTCTTTCCAGAACTCGTCTGATCTTAAGGCGAACAACAGAGGAGTGCGCTTGCTTGATGTAAAAAAATTAAATTATAATTTAGAAGCAAAGAGCCTGGGGGAGGATGATGGGGAGAAAACTGGTGGAAGACAGACAGACAGACAGATGGATACACACATACACAGAGGAGAGTGGGGGGTACAGACAGACACACAAAGAGAGGTGTAAGATGCTCAGAAGATAAATCAGGGCACAGAGAGGGGCACTATGAAATAAAGTGTGTGTTACGCAATATCTCATACAGCTGTGCGTGCCGAAGGCTTGGTCTCCAGGCTGTCCCAGAGAGATGACCGCACCATGAGGGTGCCGACTGCTCCGTGGATTAACACCTTGATAGATTAAAAAAATATGGTGTTATTAGACAGTGGTTACAAATTAGAATGTGGGGCCTCGTTGGAGGAAGCTGGCCATTGGGGCTACACCCTAGAAAGATCTACGTGTTTCCAGCCCGTCCTGTGTCTTTCCAGCCCACTGCTCAGTGGCTGTGCTATACAGCGGGCATCAGAGGGCTACCATGCCCTTGAACCATTATGCCATGCCTATCACAGGCTCCAGAGCAAGGCAGGCAGCAAGGAGTGCCCTTCTCGCCTGAGTGTGTGAATGATCCTGAGGTGATAGACCCAGGGCCTCAAAGAGCATTTCAGGACATCAGCCATCATGAGTGTAGGGCCTTGGCTCGTGGGCCCAATCCTTCAGGTTTGGGAAGACTCCCACAGGCATTATATGCAACCCCTCGTTTGCTTTATTCAGAAGTTCCTAGACCTGCATGAGATCTCCAAACAGCCATGTCATATTTCAGGACAAGAGTTGAGACCCACTGGCCATCCTTGCGGGAGACTTATCAGCAGTTTATAGTTGCTGAGGGAGGAAGGGTCACTGGTCACGTAGTAGGTTGCCCATGCCCCAGTAGATGTCCCTATATCTGTGTGAACATGAATGTCACTAATTGGACTCAGGATAATTAATGACAGAAAAAGAGGACATGAATTTGGAAGGTAGGCAAGGTGGAGAGAGCTGGTTGGGGGTGGTAGTACAAAGATAAGACCAAAATATACTGTATAAATACACGTACAAAAATTTCACAATAAATAAAATGCTATTAAAATTCAAATAAATAAAATCAGGAAGGAGCTTGGGAGGTCTACCTGTGCACTAGCAAATACATAGACATGCACACACACAGGCATGTACACACACACACAAATAATAAGAATGAAAGATAAAATAAAAGTAGAGAAATGCTGTCTGGAAGCAGTAAGATGCCAGGCACAGCGTGGCTGAGAGTGGTAAGTGTCACATTTGAGGACAGGTACAGGTAGGATTGATTCCCTGAAGTCCTTGAGGTCTGAGTCCAGGAAGCTAGAATTCTGGATTCAGGTAAGAAAACACCAGACAGGTATCAGAAGAGCTGCCAAATACATCTATGGATGAAGTCCACACCGCTGGTAAAATAGTCACAAAGCCACATGCCCTCAAAGCACGCTCTCTCTCTCTCTCTCTCTCTCTCTCTCTCTCTCTCTCTCTCTCTCTCTCTCTCTCCTCTTTTCTCTTCCTTTCCCTCCCCACTTCTCTCTTTCCTCTTAGTCAGATGTAGGGGTGAAATTCCAGTGTTGTCACAGGCAGATATTAATCCCAGGGACACAGAGCAAATGACCCATTGTGTGCCTATGCCATTACAGGGAGTGTCTCCCTGTTCTTTCTCTCATGGGAAAGAGCAGCAGCTTCCTGTTTGTCCCTGCACGGTACAGAGCATGCCAAGTACCAGGTGACATGCACGCACTGGGTGTCTGCTGTGTACTGCAAAGCACTGATGGCAAGTGTGGGCGTGCTTCCAGAGCCCATCCTGTGTCTCACAGTCTGATGAGGGTGGACACGTGGAGAGTACCCATGTCCTGACTGCCTATGGAGGAAGGACAGAGTGCCAGCAGCCTTGAAGAGGAGCAGTGGGGACACCCTCTTGACTTATAGTCTACCCACAGTGAGAGAAAACAGGCTATGAGCTGTCTCCAGAGGGGTATGGCTGCTGTCCTCCCTGTCCAAGTGACAGAGTCTCTACCTGTGACCTGGGAGCAGCTTAGAATTCAGCTGCAGCCTTGGACCTCATGGAAAGACACTGCGTAGCACACTTGGCCAGAGTGGGACGCCCATTCATTTGCCATATAGTTGGAATGAGTCCCTGGGTTCAATTCTGCAGACTCATAGAAGTGAGAATGGTTATATGTGAAAGTACCTTTCGTTCATCTGATGTATTGTTGGTTAGGAGGCTTTACTGCTTCAGTCTGCTAATTTGGGCTAACCTAGGCCTAACAGGCATACACACACAGCCTCTAAGACTTACTGCTGAATAAGCTCACCATTTCTTGGTCTCTCTGAGCTCTGGCTGCCTGGTCAACTCAGCTGTTCTGGCTCAAACTCCTCTCCAAACTGACGGATTCAGTCCAGTTTCTCTCTTGGCCTCTCCTGAATTGCCCTGCTTGGCCTCCTACTAACTTTGGCAATCTGTTCTAATCTTTTGGCACCTTCTCATTCTCTGGCTCATTCTGTCTTTGCCCGAGTCTAGTTTGTTCTCTCTCTGCAACCTGTCCCTGTACAAACTGCCTCCTCTCTCTCCTCTCTCTGTATTGATCTCATAAGTAGCTTCCTGTGGTTTTGCATTCAGCCTGGACTCTGGGGGATGGGAACTCCTCTGGAGGCAGTAGACTGTATTTACCCTATGCCTGCTGTTGGGTGATGGGCTCATGGGAAGCCCTGAATCACTGTCCAGGGGTATGCAGCCTAAGATGTGGGCCTCAGCCTGAGTGAGAGACAGCATAGGCTGAGGCAGATGCTGGGGTTCCCAAGCTCCCTGGTATCCAGTTGCTGCTGGGAACCATGCAGAGGAGTTGGTAACAGAGGGTCAGGGGCCTACAGTGAGGAGCCAAGGGCCAGGAGCTCCCAAACTCCTAGACATCCAGTTGTAGCTGGGTCACAGGGAGATGGGAATGGAGTTGGGTCTGTGGGTTGAGGAGACTGGGCCAGGGGGATGGGGAACTCAGGTTTAGCTCATCTGTGATTGCCCTTAGCTTGTTGTCGATTGTTCGGGATCTCGGAGGGGCCTTTTGAGGGAGACTTAGGTGGCCCAGTTCTGTGGATGAAGGCTTTCTCCATGCTCCCCGTGGTGGTTCTTGATGAGAGAGACAGTCCTTGGTTCCTAACTGTTTATTGATTTTTCATTGTGGACAAATGGATACATACTGGATACATTCCACCTCCTCAGGGTGGACCAGAGATTAAATACAGTTTGTAGGAAGGAATTTCTAGGAAGGGAAGCTTATTGGCTAAACCCTCAGGACCTCTAGCTATTACCTCATCAGCATGGAGAACTCTGTTCTGACCTATAGGAGGAGCGTGGTCACGTGACAAGGCCTGGTCGGAAGCAGGTGAAGCTTCTGTCGTCCTCCGGGTTCCAGGGCTTCCGACCCACTCAGCTTTACCGAGTTTCCTGGCACAGTCTACTGCCCCACAGCTTCCCTCTCCGCTCTCTTCTCATGAGAGTTGGGGTTATCCTATTCTGTCAAATCTTTCTCTGATACATCGCTTTGTCATCCAGACACCACTTTCAAACATGGTGACTCCTACAAACTAACTCTACTTTCATTGTTTGGGATTAAGGGCATGTCTGTAGTCCAGCCTGAAGGGTTGAAGGTGTGGGCTAAGGGTGGAGCCACACCACAACAAGAAACAGATTTGTCAGTAAATAACACAATCTCAGGGCTCACAGTGTGATCAAATATTCTACAACATTACATTTACATTTCTGTCGGATATACAGAAGCATTGTTTTTCAGTTTTACCTTTTCAAAAAGTAGTGCATGCCTTAGCATAACTTAAATACAATATTCCATGGTAACTTTTATGAGGAACTTGAAACTGCTAGAGGCCAGCAATGCACAACTGCATCCAGCCCAGAAATGAGTCGGTGGCTGAGAGGGAGCTCCTGGAAGCCAAACTTCTAGAGGATCTCAATACATAAACCACTGAAGTAAAGCTCAAGTGATGTGAAATGTCACCTGGTCCTTGATATTAAAAATGCCATTTTAAAGCATGCATATATGGGTGGGGCTCATGAATACTAAATCTTGGACAGATCTACAGTCAAGAGGAAAGAAATGCGCGCATGCCTTTCCCATCAGCTTGTGTTTTATATTCATGCCTCCTCCATCAGCTTGTGTTTTATGTGCATGCTTCCTCCATCATCTTCTGTTTTACATTCATGCCTCTCCCATCAGCTTGCATTTTTCACTCTTACACACTTCACAGCTCAGCCAAAGAAATGATGTCACCCACATTCAGGGAGGGTCTTCCCAAGTCTCTCACAGTCCCCACAACTTCCCAAGTGACTCCAGCTTGTGCCAACTTGAGAGTTAGTTAAACATCATAGCCTCACCTCATCATAGCCTCACCTTCCTACAAGGTGGTGCTCTTTTGAGGGCTCTAGATGCAGGAAGTGAGTCTCTGAGGCATATCCTCTGGAGCTATACCTTGTCCCTAACCTCTTCCTGATCCTGCTATCTCTGTCATGTGATCCCCATGCCGTGCTGTTTGCCTAGGCACTTAGATCTGCAGACATAAACTGAACTCCTGAAACGGTGAGCAAAGATAAGGCCTTCTCCCATAAATCATTTCTGCGAGGTATGTTTCCATAGCAATGAGAAAGCCAACACTTGACATCCGTGACACAAGACTACAGAAAAGAAAAGTGCTTCAGCCGAAGGGCAGCTCTTCTTTGTCTGTCTGTCTGTCTGTCTGTCTGATGCTCAGCAGCTCCCACACTAGTGAAGTGATGCACCCACTGGAACCTACTGCTCAGAACCACACAGCTCTGGCTGCCTGGAGAAGAAGCACTTTGTAATTTAGGGACATATATTGTTAATCTTTTTTACTATTTCCACACAGGCTTCAGATACAATAATGAACATGGAGAGTTGGGCAAGCTGCAGGAATTAGTGTCTGCAGACACCAATGGGTGTCCACAGTGGCTCACGCACACAAACATGTTCCCACTTCAGGCACCTACCTCCTTCCCTCCCGTCACCACTGAGCTTGGCCTTCATCTGAGGAGGCTCCAGCCCACCCATGGTGCTCAGCCCTTGAAACTCGGATCATTTACCTAATAAGGCTGTGGCTCTATCAGCTTGTTCTGGTGACATTAAACAGCAGAGCCTTCAGTCATAAAACTTGCACACGTCTTCAGAAACTTGTACCAGGCACTGTGGGTTGTTAGGTTTTCTGACTTCCATACCCTGACGTAGAGGCCCAAGATTCTAGGTCTCTGTTTTGCCCAGGGGGGATGGGATACATCTTTGGAAAAGGTGGATCCAAAAATCTTAGAGACAATTACAAGAGTCAGGATGCCTCTGGTAGGGCTGCCAGGCTGGCAGCTGACAAGCGAAACCCACACAGGACAGTCCTAACTCTCAGCTTCTCATGCTCCCTGGCACCCTTGCCAGGCCCACTCCATAGCATCAGAGGCCTCTTTCCTCTCCTAGTATCAGAGCTGCAGTTAGGTCCTGCTGCACAGCAGGGCTGCACCCTAGTGCTCTGCTGGGGCACCTCACAGGTATTTCCTACCCGGGAATTTGCCCAGATCTCAGGACAAGTATTTAATTGATGGGATAGGTTGGTGTGGGCACAGAGCACATGCTGGACCTTTGCGCTGTGTTGTTTTCCATGGGTTCAGAAGAGGCACCGTTTCTGGCAGAACAACTGGCGTGCCGATCTCATTTCTAGCAGCAGTCCGATTCTTACCATGGGCCTGCACTGACGTCAGTAATAAACAATAATAAGATTGTAAACTACGGCTCTTTACAGTAAAATTATGCTTCTTGGGCGCATTATAAATCTAATAGCTATTACATCAGCATCCACAGCTGTATATCACGCTTACCTTTTACACACACAGTCTTGTGAGCCTTCACCAGAATGGCCAGATTTATTATTACTGCTTAACCATGGCCCTTATTACGTCACAAATGACTAACCGCTAAGACATGAAGGGGAGTGAGGACAGAGGTGATGCCCCCTATGGGCCCGGGGGGTCAGGGAGTGACACATAGTGGCAGCTGCTTCTCGGGGGGCCTCTCCTCTCCACCAGTGTGGACCCAGACATGAAATGGGGTCTGAGCATGTGTTCAGGTGCTAAAGGGGACATGTGACCTGCCCACGGTTGCAGCCAGCACGCTGACTTCCAAATGAATAGTCCGTCCCCAGGTTTGCTTTGATAAGTCACCGCTCCTCATTCTGTGGCCTGACTTCATCACCCATGGGAAGAAGGCCCCCCCGAGCCCTTCAGTGCAGGGACCATGTCTCTGAACATGGCCAGAGTGTCTGTTTTTGTCCTCCAGGTTTTCATGAAATAAGCAGGTAAAGGATGAATGATGATAACCAAGGACCCAAACCACATCACTATCAAGGGAAAGACGGCTCAGTGATACAGGCTCTCTCTAGCAAATCTGATGACTTGAATTCAATACCAGGAATCCACTGGATGGAAAGGCAGCACGGACTTCTGCAAGTTGTGCTCTGACTTACATGCATGTACACCTCCCCTGTATGCACCCACCCACCCTTTACAGTATAAAAGTGTTTAATTTCATCATATTATTACCTATGATCTTATTTGCACCGTGAGTCTCTTATGAGAGGTGCTAAAATGGCCCCCTAGTGAGTCCCAAAGCCCCTCTGCCAACTTCCCCAAGGTATGAGGACCTGCTTGGGGAGTGTCTTACTCCTCTGGGAGAAAAGCCAAAGCCTGGAGACAACGAGGTCATCTTCACTGGTGCTCTGAATCAGCAGAGCAGAAAGATGCAGACCCCAGCGATGCCCTCGGTGTGGTACAGGGCTGTTGATATCCCCCATGGCCCTCCGCATGCCTCTCCAGAGAGCTGCCGCAGACCACGAAAGCTGGTGACCTCTGACTCAGAAGGAGATCAGACTTCTCCACCCAAGGTGTACCCTGACACAGGGGTGGTAGAGCTGGCCGGGCAGGGGCCACTATGCTCATGGTGTGTTTCTCTCAGTGGTGTTCCTAGCACAGGGAGGGCAGCTGGGAGCACAGATGAGTTTGCAGGAGCTCAGCTTCTGTTTCTTCCTCTCAACCCTAGCACCTTTCCAGGCAAAGTAGGTGACTTGTCTTCACCGTGGGCTGTGTGCCAGCACTCAGGGGACTGGGGACAGACAGGGAAGGAGTGTTGACTGGAGGGAAAGACGGTGTGCAGACTTCTAAGAGCATGAAGCCCAGAGTGAGATTCCTGCCTTGGCACCTGCTCCAGAACCTTCCTGAAGAAAGGAAGAAAAAAAAAAAAAAGGTTGTCTTCATTAAGAGCATTAATATTCATGCGGCATGGTAATTCTGACACGGAAAGGTCTCTGTAACCTTTTCTTGTGCGAGGATTTTTTTACTTCTCAAGGAAATTACAGTCCAGCAATGGCTTAATTACTGCTGGATTCTTTCAGCAGTTGTGAGGACCTGTCAGTTTGGGATTGCAGGAGATGTCACATGGGGAGCGGCAGGCTGGGGGACAGCAGGGAGGACCTGGCCCCCACGGGCCAGCAGGCGGGTGGGGCCCATGCGCCTTCCCCCATTAGTTCTAATTTAGCAGCCGGCTTCCCCCAGTGCCGGGTCATTTATTATTGGGATGCAGGGCACAGCTTGAATTAATAATCCATTTTTCACCCAACATATTTATTTTTTATTATAATGATTTTGCTCCTAATCCGTTTGGCTCTGATAAATTTGGCAAGGAACACCGAGGTGGGTGGCTAGCACCTACGAGCAGCTGCCAGCAGCCTCCTTGCTTGCTATGAAGTCCCAGGGAATGAAAAACCAAATCAGTCTTTAACAATGGTTTTATGCGGCTGCTGGTATAGTATGTTCATGCTGTGTGCGTGCACGTGCGCAAGCATGTAGGCATGCTCGTTGCATGGCAGTCAAAGGTCAACTTTGGGTGTTCCATGTTTTTTGAGACAGGGCCTCTCTCTGGGACCTGTGGCTCACCAATTAGTGTAGGCGCTAACCAGTGAGCCTCAGGGACCTGCCTGCCTCCACCTCCCCAGTACTGGGACCGCCAGTCTACACACCATACTCAGTGTTTTGTGTGGGACTGACCTCTGGCCCTCATGCTGGTATAGCAGGGGCAGTATAGTTGTCTCTCCAGATTCTGTCTTAGTTTTTTAAACTACAGCCATCATGCCCACAGAGGTTGCTCCAAGGCCTGAGAAAGCAGATGCAAAAGACTAAAGGGTGCCCTTTGCATGTCACCTGCCATGGATGATGAGCCAGGGTTCGGCATTTGGGGAGGGACCATCCTCAAGCTGTGGCATCTTGAGCAGCTTGGCAGTCTGCAAGCCATCTCTTGGTTGAGGTGCCTCTGCCACCATGCTGTCTTTCTTTCTCCCTCTTCTTGTCACCTCTGCTCCTCTCTGCTGGATTCCTGATCCCTCAGGAAAGACTCTTGGGTAGAATTTCATGTATGCATGGGGCTGAAAAGGAGAGAAAATGGCAGGCTATGTATGGCCTACCCCAGTAGGAGTGAGGTGCCATAAAGCCACTGCACAGAGGGGACAGGCCACATTCTTCTCCGATCCTTGTAAATCTACATACCCCCCCACCCCCAGCAGAGCAAGCTGGACTGCCATCTGTAGAGAAGTCCCCTGGCTTTTATTGGAAAGTGGCTATACCACATTCTCCATGATAAAATATGGAAGATGGAGCTTGTCCAGTCCTCCAAAAAACTACAGGTCTTTGGGAAGATGGGATTCTCCAATATCACAGTTAAAGTGGAAGTTTCTGGAATGCTTAGAATCGGAGGCCCGTCTCCTCATACACACGTCAGGACAGAAGGATGTTAGATCAAGAGCCCTTGGGAAGAAGGAGAGCTAAGGCCGGTTCGCAGCTGCGGAGGATAAATCAGCAACATTTCTGTCAAGGCTCTTCTTGGTGAGTCCCAGGCACATGATAAAAGTCAAGCCTGATTTCCTCACTGTCTCGTGAGCGCACACCAATGACCCCAGCAGCTCACAGTCTTCAGCACAGGGGAGATACCACCAAGTATTTTAGCCCCTGGCTATTGCCTCTGGAGGTCCGTTTTCTGTTCTAACCAACGGGCAAGGGGAGGAATTAATAGGAAACACGTGATCGTGGCTCCTGGCTGGAGTGGCATGCAGCCTGGAGGCTGCTGGCATTGGGCAGGTTCATCCAGAGGGGCCAGCCACAGAGCTGCTGATGTCACCTTGGATGCCAGGCCGTTCCCTGGGCTCGGTGACTCAGTGGAGGCATTGCAGAATAAGTAGAAAACACCAGCTCCCCAGGGCCCGGCTGCAGACTTAAATTTACGTTTTTACAATCTGATGAAAAATCTTCCCAGGAGGGAGGTAAAGTCTCCCTGCCCCTCCACCTGTGCTAAATTCTGCGGTAAACAAAATAAGTGTAGCCCGGAGAGCCATGCTTTCTCTTATTGCTGCAAAGTACCATCGGGGCGGGCCATGTCTCCCAGGGCTAAAGATAAATAATACACGCTGTGTTTTTAATATCATTAGGTAACCAAATAAAATAAATATTTTACATTGCTGGGCCATAACTAAGTAGGCAGATGGACCAGAGAGGCAGAGTTGGGATCCAGAGAGGAGGTTCTGGGTATCAAGCCATTAGCAGAGGGAAAGAGGCTGCCTGTACTCTTGAAGTTTGCCCACCGCGGGCAGGGAGAGTGAGAGCCCCACAGTGAGGTTTGTAAATAACAGCAGAAATATACGGAGCATCTGGTAGGAATCAGAATGTAGCTCTTACACTCTAGAGAGAGACCAGGGGCCAGGCCGGTTTCCAGGTCTGTATTTACTGGCTTGAGGTGGCACCGCAGTAAATTTCCTGCCCCTTCGTGTAGCTCTTCTCATTCCCAGTTCTTAGGGTGTTGGGCTGATGTGATAGCTAGGTTTTTTTTGTCAACTTTCACAAGCTAGAATCATTTTTGGAAAAGCGAACCTCAATTGAAAACATACCCTCACCAGGCCGGTCTGGGACCAATCCTGTGGTGTATTTTCCTGATTGATGATTGATGTGGGAGGGCCCAATTCACTGTGGGCGGAGCCATCACTGGGTGGGTGGGCCTGTGAGGATAAGAAATCAGGCTGCGCAAACTCTGAGGAGCAAGCCAGTAAGCAGCACCCCTCCAAGGACTCTGTGTCAGCTCCTGCCTCCGGGTTCCTGCCCTGACTCCCTTCAATGATAGAAAGTAACCTTGAAGTTTAAGAAGAAACAGGACTTTTCCTACGTTACTTTTGGTCTCGGTGTTTTATCACAGCAATGGACACTCTGACAGAGACAGCTGGGGATGTAGTTCAGTTGGCTGATGGCTTGTCTAGCAAACATGAGACCGAGTTTGAGCCGCAATACCACATCAACTAGGTACCTGTAAATCCCAGCATTCAAGGGTCAAATTGAAAGTCATCTTGGTTACAAACGAGTACAAGGACTGCTAGGGACACGGAGACTGGGTTTCTTAACAGTAGAGAGAAGACTTTCCCACAAGGGAATGGCACCTCCCTGAAGCGGCCCAGGTAGACAGGGGCTCCCGGAGAAGAGCTGTTGCCTGCCAGCCTCACCTCAGGCAGGGGAGTGTGTCTATTTCATTGTCGCCCCACCCTCGTTCACTGAAATGAGAGCCCGGCTTCTTCAGCCTTCCAGTGTGGACTAGAGACCAGTAGCTCTCCAAGAACCTTCCAGCCTTCAGCATCAGATGGGGACTGCCAAGGCCTTGAGGTCTGAGCAGATACCAAGACATGTAGACACCATTGGACTCCCCAGCCCATGCTATGTCCGCTAACCTGATAAATCTCTTGGTATTACACATGTATTCCATCCATTCTGTTCTGTAAAAAACCCTAGCTGACTCAGGTGGCTGGGTCAGCTTTCCTGGGGTTCTACTGCCATGGGTCAGATAGTAGCTGGGATACTCAGAGGGAGGTAACTGGGTCCCAGAGAGCTTCAAGGCTGTAGCTAAGGAGTAAAGGGGAGCTCACAGTAAGTTCTGAGACCTTTCACTTGTAGGAAAGTCTTCTCCCCTCAGCTAAGGATGCCCAGGGACTCAGTAGTACACAGGGGATGAGTAGGTGTGGCGGTGGTTGGGCCCTTGGAGGTTCAGTGTTGCAAAGCACGGCCCAGTGGGTGCAGCTAGGGCATTTTGATCTTTATCATGGTCATGATTTGCTGTTTCTCCTTCTAAGGGAAATACATGATTTACTCACTGCTTGAGCCTCGGAGGGTGAGTCTCCATTCTCTAAACGGAGCCTCTCCCATCCACCTCAGACCACCCTGTCTCATGTTTGATGGGTTTGGCCTGTAGATCACATGATCCCATCCCAGTGATGTTCCCACGTGTCCACAGACCAAGCTAGATGCTGAAAGCCAGACAGAGTGGGGCACTGCTCTGGGTCCTTCACTCGGCTCAGCCCAGGAGTGAGCCACCTCCCGGGGATGACGACTGTGCTCCTGTATAGCCCTAGCCTGGGAAGACTTTATGTACATACATTTCTGGCTTGTGCTGTAACCATGTAGTTGAACATATTCATCACGGCATCTCAGCCTTGAAAATCATAGTATTCTGCATGGAAACACCCTCTGGGCTTCCAGAGCACTACCTGCTGCTCTTGAAAATTGGTTATGGACTTCAACAAGAACCCTAATGAAGTATAGTAGAGTCTACCCTCTATATACGTTCATGAAGTGTTGAGGCAGTCTCAGGGGGTACTCCCAGGATAGGTGCCTGTCTTAGTCAGGGTTTCTATTTCTGAACAAACATCATGACCAAGAAGCAAGTTGGGGAAGAAAGGGTTTATTCAGCTTACTTCCACATTGCTGTTTATCACCATAGGAAGTCAGGACTGGAATTCAAGCAGGTCAGGAAGCAGGAGCTGATGCAGAGGCCATGGAGGGATGTTCCTTACTGGCTTGCTTCCCCTGGCTTGTTCAGCCTGCTCTCTTATAGAACCCAAGACTTCCTGCCCAGGGATGGCACTACCCACAAGGGGCCCTACCCCCTTGGTCACTAATTGAGAAAATGCCCCACAGCTGGGTCTCATGGAAGCATTTCCCCAACTGAAGTTCCCTTCTCTGTGATAACTCCAGCCTGTGTCAAGGTGACACACAAAACCAGCCAGTACAGTGCCCCACCACCATGGTCAGGTCCCCTCTGGATCCAGTTATACACAGCTCCTACATACTGACCTCCAATTATTGATGTCGAACAGCAGAAACTTCCTGAGCCAGGAGCCGACCCTGGGAGGATCCGAACCTCCTCTGTCTCTCTCTAAGTCTAGGTCCTGCTGACTAAGGTGTTCCTGGGCTCTGTGGACCACCGAGACTTGGGATCTTTTGTGGCAGCAAGCTAAGAGCAGTCTGAAGAACCCATTCATGCCCCTTGGCTCCCTCCTCACACAGGCAGGTTTCCCTGGGGTCCTCTGATCAGTACTGGGGCTGCCTTCATCACAGAAATGGCACCCCGAAGCTCTCTCTTGTCCTAATGACCTTCCTCCCCAGTCTCTCCCACAAGACCATACTTGAGCAGTGACAGGAGATCACCAGGCTGGCTCCACACCAGTTTCACTCTCATGATTGTGTCTCCTTATTGGGTCTAACCCCTCCCTTCCAGGAGGATCCTGGGCTCCCCCTGGACTCCAGTCTCAGCTCCTTGCAGCCCAGTATCTTCTGATGAATGCACTGTGCACTGTGCTTGACACGAGAATAAACACACACAGGACATGGACCCTACAATTAAGGACATTAGAGAGGCCATGTAATTGGGTGTTAGGAACAGGCGAGACCTTTAGAATGGTCTAGAGTCAACCTCTTATTTACATATGAACAAGATGAGACCCCAAGAGGTTCAGGAAATTGCTCCCAGTTGCACAGCTGCCAATGGGGCCTTCAGTCTCCAGTGCCTCCCCTGCCCCCTTACACTGTGCTGTGCCTCTTGTTTCATGGGTTCTGCCTGTTCAGCCCAGTGGGACTGCAGAGTTTCCCTGCAAAGCAACAGGCCATACAGGAGGAAGCACAGCACAGACAGACACCCCACACCTCCAAATCCTAGGCTGTACCCCACTGCTCTGCTCTCCAGGAACAGGCAAAGTAACCGAGCAAACAAACAAACAACAAGCCCCACAAATATGTCTGTTGCCTCAGATCTGGCCATCTAAGCACAACACTGAGCTGATTCCTAAGATCTAGCCTAGGCTCGAACAAAAGCCAAGAGAATCTAACAGCTCTGAGGTAGGCACTTATCTAGCATGTGTGAGACCGTTTGATCCATTCTCAGAATTGAAGAGAGACAGAGAGAGACAGAGAGACAGAGAGAGAAAGACAGAGAGAGAGAGAGAGAGAGAGAGAGAGAGAGAGAGAGGAGAGAGAGGAAGGAAGGAAGGAAGGAAGGAAGGAAGGAAGGAAGGAAGGAAGAAAAAACCTAGGGAAAGAAAGGCTGTGTATGTTGACACGTAGTCTCAGCACTTGGGAAGTTGAAGCAGGAGGATTGCAAATTTGAAACCACCTGAGTTGTATACTGGAGCCCTGTCCACCCTCCAAAGCAAAAAACAAACAAGTAAAATTCTGTTACCCAACAAATAACATTAAAATAATAGAAACACACTGTAGCAATTTAGCTTCAGTCACATGGTCCCTAATTTCTATAGAGAAAAAGTCCCTGCTTACCCAGCAGTGTTCTGCTCTCTGGCTGCAGGCTGCAGGCTCCCCCCACTAGGCATGTATAACTGCAGACTGCAGGCCGCCCCCACTAGGCATGTCTGATGTTTTGCTTGTTGATCTAAAGATGCATATGACATATTCAACCTTTTAAATAAATCATTCATTTTTTTTAAAGGTTGGCTATGTCACAGAGTTGTGATGCTCCCGATTTTTAAAATAACTGTTTGTTTGATGTCAGGTACATAAGACATAAAAAATAAATGTGACTTGGTGGAGTTTAATGCAAAAATCTGATACCTTTAATCTGGATTTACTGTATTGCAAAACAGATTGAAAACGTTTTGGGCAGGTTTGGGAGAGAGTGGGAGTCTGCAGAGCCTCCGCCTCTGTTTCTGTACTCTTTCTCCCTGAGTTTTCTTATTCTGCAGGCCGCTGCTTCTTCAAGGGCCCACTGCTCCTTGATTCTGCTCTAGGGCAGCACCTATGACAGGATTAAACACAGCCTCAATGTTCCCTTGGCTCTCTGTCTACCAGGGCAGATGGGAATTGTCATGTTCTCAGACAACCCAGACTGTACCTGGAGCGGTGGCTACTGCGCTGTCTTAGGTATGCATCTATTGCCATGGCTGTGAGGGGACACCACAAGCAAAGCCACCTGGGAAGGAAAGGGTTGATTCGGCTCACACTTCCACTTTACAATTCATCTTTGAAGGAAGTCAGGACAGAGACTCAAACAGGGCAGGAACCTGGAGGCAGGAGCTGATGCAGAGGCCATGGAGGGGTGCTGCTTGCTGGCTTGCTCCCCATGGCTTGCTCAGCCTGCTTTCTTATAGAACCCAGGTCATTAGCCCAAGGATGGCACCACCCACAATGGGCTGAGCCCTCTTCCATTAATCACTAATTAGAAAATGCTCTACAGGCTGCCCTACAGCCGGATCTTATGGAGGCAATTTCTCACAGTTGAGATCCCTTCCTTCAGATGACCATAATTTGTATCAACTTGACATAAGACTAGCCAGCACTAGTGTATGCTGGCTGAAGAACGGAAAGGCTGGGAACATTTGAATCTTAAGGTTGAACCACTGAGGAATACAAATAAAAGGTATTTCAAGGTGTTCTGTGGGTACAATTTTGGAAGGGGAAACTAAACTTCAATATAAAGGGGCAAATGTCAGGTGGACCATGTAGTAAGGATGCAGCCTGAAGATCACAGATGCCCGTACTCTTGTTACTGGCACTTGCTCTCACACTCTGAGGTCCATGTACATGTCTACCTGTCTGTCCTGTTTCTGCTGGAAGGACTCTAAGACCTGGACATGCAGACCTATTCATGTGTTGGCCTTGCACATCTCGGAAACACAGTGATAAGTGATAAGCCTGGTGCAGCATTCAGTGACTTTACCAGTTTCAAAATCTTCCACTGCCCTTCAACAAAACAAAGGACTAAAAAGGTTAGGTTTTCCACAGCAATGCCCTATGTTTTGGTACCAATTTTTTTTGTATTAGTTATTTTCTTCTGTTGCTTTGATAAAATATTCTGATGAAAAACAAGTTGGGAAAGAAAGGGTTTATTTTTGTTCAAAGTTCAAGAGAAGATATGGTCTGTCATGAGAGGGAAGGCATGGCCTCAGAGGGTGGTGGTCTGATGTTCATTTAGGAGACAGAGAAAGAAAAAGAGACAGGGAGGAAGGGAAGAGAGGGAGGGAGGGAGAGAGAGAAAGAGAGAGAGAGAAAGAGAGAGAGAGAGAGAGAGAGAGAGAGAGAGAGAGAGAGAGAGAGAGAGAGAGAGAGAGAGAGAGAGAGAGAGAGAGAGAGAGAGAGAGAGAGAGAGAAAGCAGAAAGTAGAAAGTAGAATCAGGCTGTAAAACCTCAATACCCACCCCCAGTGATGTTTTTCCTCCAGGAAGGCTCCACCTTCTGAAGGTCCCACAACCTTCCCAAACAGCGCCACCCCCTGGGCATCAAGTGTTAGAACACATGAGCCTGTAGAAGGGGCATTTTTTATTTAGGCAGGAACATGGAGTGATACCTATCAGTTGTCAAAATATAAGTATGTTTATGTTAGAAACAAATAACACCCAGGATACTAAATATCTAGATATCCTGTATTACAATGCAAAACAAAAACCAAACCAAACCAAAAAAACACCCACTCAGATTGGGCACTAAAACATTTTCTTTCCTTGAAGTGCCACAGATCAAACCCATATATTCTAGGCCATATCGTGGCCACTGAGCTACATTTCAAGTTGAGAGAACATTTCTGAGAGAAAAATATTAAAGACACAAATTCAGAAATATACCATGTTCATGGAAGATAACAATTAATTAATAATGTTACCTCTATTCAAAATAATTTAGAAATTAAACGAATCCCAGTGCCACACTCAGCCGTGTCACTCCTGTGGTAATTGCTAAGCTTATTATAAAATTGTAACTGCACCCAAAGGAGATTGGCGTGTCCCTCGCAGCCTTGAGAGGGAGGCAAGCTGGGGCGGGACTTCTGAATGTCTCCCTCTCCTTCACTTCAGAGATGTGCACATGACCCTGGTTACCAGTATAAAGAGTAGGCGCACAATCGATCGCATGCTGATAGAAGTCATAAAAAAAAGTTCCTGTGCTGTTCCTGTGTTATCAGCACAAAAGTAAATTGGCTTATGAGTAAGACATGTATGCTTGCTTGATTTTAAGTGAAGTCTTGGTTGAATATGTGGTAGTGTATGACACAGAACATTCTCAATGTTTTTCATAGTTGATTAACATGTTGATTTTAGAGTCATCAGTGTAAAATGCCTACTTTGCATTAATACATACTACAGAATGTAGAAATACATTTCCAGTCATTTGACTATTGTTGGACATTCTGTTCCAAAACCAAGTTCAAATCCATTCAACTATATTTTTACATGCAACTCAAGATAGTAACTCAAATATCAATTTTTAGACCCAAAGATTCTAGCAATCTAATTCAAAGACAGACAGATTCCTAGTTATGTTTTTGGAAGGATAGTAGAAAAAATGTTAAAACTCTGTTTTATGTAAAGAAACCATTATGTTTCAGTATGAGCAGAAAACTTGGTATGTGTAGTGAAAACTTTGAATTCATAACACAGGACAGATCTGAGGCTGAGGCTCTTCAGGTAATGTTTTCTGTCATTGGTTCACATGATGACAGATGTGGTTTGGTCACATGATGATTAGACATGGTATAAAATGTAGATGTGTGTTCAGACAGGTGGCGGTGATGGTGATGTCACAAGACACAACGCAGGCAAGCACTACCCAAACACCTCAGATCCATTATGGATTTCATTTTGAATTAATTTTTGGTTGTTGTACATACAACCAAACTTTATATTGATGCTAAATTTCTCCTGACCCCACATTCAGTATTGAACTTGCTATGGGGTCACTACCCGTGGTTTAAGAAACCATGGGCATCCTACCTGGTACTTGGGTGCCAGTAAAGTGACTCACACCTGGTACTGTAGTATTAGCATCTGAGGCAGAAGGATCATGAGTTGTATCATGAAACTGTTATTTACACACACACACAGTAATATGACAATGTGGTACTAGGGCTGAGTGAGAGGGGGTGGGTGAGACAAGCCCACATGTGGAATAAGATAGGCTTATAGGTTTGAGGCTTGAGTGTGTATTGTTTAATTTGTGACAAGACAACACAGTGAGAGGAAGGATGTGGGCTTTCAATACAATGATACATCAGCTATCGCTGTGAGAAGAGAAAACAAGGAAGTTGATGCAATGCGGACATCCATGCCAAGCACACTAACTAAGATCATTGTGTGAGAGAGAAAATGAGCATCATTTTAGAGTAAAGCAGAGAATATCTTCATGGCCACAAGACAGTAGCCTCTCTTAATCAAGATAGTGAACATTTGTTAAAAGCATTAGCCACCAAAGAAAGCATCAGCAAGCTAAGTTTATTAAGATCTAGAACTTGGGAGATTGGAGAAATGACTCACGGTTAGTAGCATGTGTTGGCCTTTCCAAGGACCTGGGTTTGGTTCCCAGCACCCACATCACAGATCACAGCCATCTTTAACTCCAGTTTCAGGCCCTCTTCTGGTCTCCATGGATACTGCACACAGGTGGCAGCACTTATGTAACACACAGTCAAACACACACACACACACACACACACACACACACACACACACACACATGCTGCACTCGTTAATATTTTAGAGGAGTTTAGAACTTGGGGCTTGGGAGATGGCTCATTCGGTAAAATGCTTGCTGCTGTGTTCTGATCTCCAGCATTTCTGTTAAAACCAGAAGTAGCAGGAACACCTGTAACTCTAGAGCGGGGGGGGGGGGGGGGGGGGGGGGGGGGTGTGGAACCTGTGGTTGGGGGCTTGCTGGGCAGCCTGTAGAACTAAAGTGGCAAGCTCCAGGATCAGTGAGAGACACTGTTTCAAAATAGTAAGGCAGAGACCTATAAAGGAAGATACTTGATATCAGTTTCCACAGACACACCCATCCACAGGCAAGCACAATCTTCCTGCCCCCCCATAAACACATTTAAAACTTCTGTTTATCAAAACACATTATTAGATGATACCCCTCAGAATGGAAGAGAGCTATGCTGTTAAACAATACCCCTGAGAACTATGCTATTAGACGATACCCCTCAGAGTAGAAGAGTGTTTTGCTGTATACATCTCCGACAGGGGGCTCTTTGTAAAGCAATATACATGTACATGCTTAGAACTGGGTAAGGAGACAAGCTAACGGAAATGTCTGGGAGAGAAACGAGCAGGCGTTCTCCTCAGAGAGAAGAGCCTTTCAGAGGAGAGTGGGGGACTTCTATAGTGAGATCTGAGGAGCTGGGGAACTTTGTCCTAAAAAGGCATCTGTTAAGCTGACTGGAATTCACAACGGCCGCCATGCAACCTCTGGAAGCTGATCAAAGGATTTATCAGAAGCTGAGATCCACTGGTACAACAATTCCTTAAGACTGGGACAGAGCAATGAGTGGGCCTGGCCCTCAAGTTACAGGCTGTACCCACCCCCACCGCCTTCCTTGCCAGGAGCTCTCCCAGGGGTGAGGCAGACAAAGCGCAGCTCCCACCCCCATACCTGGGTGAAAGATCTATTCTGGATTACTAAGCATTAGATTGGCATTGGCGGATCCTGGCACACTGCTGGCGCCCATGCTGAGTGGCAGGGAGGCAGATCTTCCCATCCCTCCCCTTGCTGCGACTGCTCTGTAGAGGATCTGAGTGGGGCCTTCACCTCCATGGTGAAGTTCTGGAGGCCAGAGAGCCGAGTGGCAGCACCCATGTCTTCCACACTTGTGAGCAGGAAGAGCATTAGGAGTGAACGTTGTCCAAGGCCGCACCACTGCTGGCTCGATGCTGGGGAAGATCTGTCCTGGTTCTAGCTCCCAGCCTCTCCTAGTCCCTTAGTGCTGACTCTGTAGGAAGGCCTCGGGAGGGACAGCAACGACACATGTATCTTCCTCACCCCTGTTTAGTTGCTTTATAGCTCGACGATTTCCCCAGAGGAGGGGATGGTAAGGAGCAAAGGCTAATAACAGCTACCTACAAGCACGGGGTGAGGTGCGGGAGGGGGCGCAATGTCCAAAACCACCAGAGAAGTCAGAGAGTGACCAGCAAAGGGCATGCTACCCACAGCAGCAGTGGCGGACCATCTAAGACAAAGACAGCATTGCGTGTGTCAAACCATCAAACAGTACTTCATAAATATGCTCAATTAGTATAGGTCAAACCAAGGAAGAGAGGTGAAGGATTTAAAACCACAGTCAACCAGGCTTCAAGAGGACTGAACACTCTCAGCTCTCAAGTGCAGAGCTCCAGGATCTGATGGAGCAGGGGCTAGACTTGTGAACAGGCCACATCTTCAAGTCACAGGCAGATCCAAAAGTTCAATTAAAAAAATAAAATGAAATAAAAATAAAAATCTTATGGTTTCAGGGGCTGTACTCATCTATGATGACAAGGAATGACCCTAGAAAGCCAGGTTCAAGACTTAAGGAAAACCGAACAATAACATGGGAAAGTACAGACCTCTTTAGGAACAGCCTTCATTGAATCAGTGCTGTTACATAACTGGATGTATAAACAAGGCAATAGACAGCCATACAATCCAGAGGGTTCTCAACACCTACCGCCACAACAGCAATCACAGGAAAGGCAAGTGTTTAACAGAAGGCTGTAAGACACGAAAACCAGAACACATACGTACTTGCTTTAGTTTAAAACAAGTCTACATGATGACTGTGAGAGAGCCCAAGATACTGGGCTTAGTAAGCAAGGTTTCAAAGCAGCGTGATAAACATGCTGAGGGGTCAGAGGTCAGAGGAAGTTATACTTAACAAGTGAAGGGGTGTACAATGACAGCGGCTCATCAGAGAAGAAAGATGCAGATGGCACAGTTTACGCGTTCAAACCGGCAGTTGAAAAGAGCAATAGAAACCAAGCCGTCATGGAGAGAAACCAAGCGGCTGGGCTGGGCAGAGGGCTCGGTGGGTGGAGGGCTTGCTGTGTGGGTGTGAGGACCTGAGTCAGATCTCCAGAACCAGGTAAAGGAGGGCAGAGCTGCACCCCTGTTCTTATGGTGAGATGGACTGTAGACACAGGAGAATCCCCAGCAGCTCACAGACCAGCAAGCCTGCTATACACAGTGGCTTACAAGAAACTCTATCTCAAGATGAAAGGCACAGCCTGACATGTACAGTTATCTTCTGACCTCCACATATATGAGACACATACACACACACCATTCATACACTATTATTAAGAAGAGAATGTGACTAAGCATTATGAAGAAAAAGAGAGATTTAATCCACATATACTATGGAGAAACTCTGACGGCTGTCCCTTAATAATAGCCAATACCCCCTTTCTGCATGAAGCAACTGAGTGGCCATTGCCCCTTCCCTAAAATCAGGGTTACTTCTTCAGAAATGGAAATTATCAGGGTTAGGAGCGCCTTCCTCACTGTGCTGTATGTGACCGGAACCAGTGCTAGACAAGGCTCAAAGGCTCAAAGGCCACTGTGTGCAAGCCCCAAGACTGTGATCACACTGTGAGCCCCAAGACTGTGATCACACTGTGAGCCCCAAGACTGATCATACTGTGGGCCCTAAGACCGTGATCACACTTTGAGCCCCAAGACTGATCACACTTTGAGCCCCAAGACTGTGGTCACACTGTGAGCCCCAAGACTGTGATCACACTGTGAGCCCCAAGACTGATCATACTGTGGGCCCCAAGACCGTGATCACACTTTGAGCCCCAAGACTGATCACACTGTGAGCCCCAAGACTGTGATCACACTGTGAGCCCCAAGACTGATCACACTGTGAGCCCCAAGACCATGATCACACTTTGAGCCCCAAGACTGTGGTCACACTGTGAGCCCCAAGACTGTGTGATCACACTGTGAGCCCCAAGACTGTGTCATTTACTGAAGAAGACTTTATTTAGTCATGCTGTGGACCAGCCTCCAGCACACATTCCTTTAATCTCAAACAATAAAAGTAAGTCTCGTTTGTAGAAGAAAGTACCCATGTTTGAAAGTGATATGTAATTGAGAGGCAGACAAAGTGACGAATCAGTGAAAGATTTGACAGAATAGGATATGCCCAATTCTCTTAAGAAGAGAGAGGAAAGGAAAGCTATTTAAGGGATCAGTACAGAGAGAGAGAGAGAAAGAGAGAGAGAGAGAGAGAGAGAGAGAGAGAGGGAGACAGAGACAGAGACAGAGAGAGACAGAGAGACAGACAGAGACACAGACACAGAGACACAGAGAGAGACAGAGACAGTGACAGAGACACAGAGAGACAGAGATAGAGACAGAGATACAGAGACACAGAGTCACAGAGACAGAGAGAGACAGAGAGGCACCTTTACTGGGACAGTTATAGAGACATGGGATACAGAGAGAGAACAAGCTAGACCCAGAAGGAGAAGGAACCAGGAGATTAGAACATATTGCTAGAGTTAGTTTGAAGCAAAGTAGAGCAATTTAGGAGAGGCTGACAGAGACTGATTCAGCCAGATTGAATCAGTCAGCTTGGAGAGGAGTTTGAGCCAGAACCGGTGAGTTGAATCAGACAGCCAGAGCTCAGAAAAAAACTAGGAAAGGATGAGCTTAGTCAGCAGTAGGTCTCAGAGGCGGAAAACATTCTAGGCCTACGTAAGATTTGTGAAGGCTAAAAGCTTCTAAGACTAGGCTGAAGTTAGCAGACAGAGGCAGCAACCCTCCAAGATGACAATTACTTCAGGCAAATAAAAGTTACTTTTACAGAGAACTTGTAAATATTATAACAGTTAAAGTTGGCATATCTGAAGCAGACTCAAATGAGTTAGCATTTATTGGAAGCCCAGCAGCAACCTTTAATAAAATAATTTGTGTAGGTTAAAATGTAGATTAAAAACCATTAACAAAATTACAACAATACACTAAAACATATATCTGCATACTGCAAAAATCATAAGGAATACTAGGAGACCACTGATATGAACTGTGAGAAACAGGACAGATGGGAAGAAATCTAACATTAGTAAGAACACTAAATGCAATGGCCTAAAGAGTCTAGAAAAAAAGGAAAGAGTATTAGACTCAGTAAACCCACAAAACAAAACAAAATGCAAGTATATACAAAGACACACAGTTTAGATTTAAAGGTACAAATACTTTAAGAGTAAAAAGATAGAAATAATGTACTATGCAATCAGACAAAGTATGACTTAAGACAAAACAAGTCAACAGAGGCAAATTAAAATTTGTTTATGTGTGTTATATAGTGTGTGTGTGTGTGTGTATGTGAGTGTGAGTGTGCTGTGTATGTGTGTGTATGTGGTCTGCATGGTATATGTGTACATGTGGTGTGCTCTATGTATGTATGTTTGCAGTGTGCATTGTATGGTGTGTGCTGTGTGTGTGCAAGTGTGTGTGTGGTGCGTATATTGTGTATGTGTGTACATGTGTGTATGAGCAAACCAATAACTCTCTAAGCCACTCTTCTGCCCATTAAGCACCAGTGAGTGATCATCTTGCTTCTGACAGCCTTCTCCCCACACTGAGCTCAGACACACGCCACTATGCCTTGCTTTTTTACACAGGTGCTGAGCTCTGCACACTTACGCAGCAAGGAATTTACTAACTGAGCCATCTGTCCCAACTGTAAATATCATATATTTAGTGACAGAGATTTGTATGACAGAAACTAAAACTGATGAGAATAAAGAGAAAAGTAGGCAACCTGAGTACAGTAGTCAGAGCTAATGATTCCCTTTTCAAAAATAAATAAGAGATGCTTGGGAGGCAATTCAATGGTAGAGTGCTCACAGAGCATGCATGAGGCCTTCAGTTTGATGTCCAGTATGTCAACATGAAGATGATGGTGGTGATGATGATAATGGACAACAGGAAAGAGAAAACTAAGCCAGAGCTAACTAAAGAAAAACACTTCAACAATTCTATAAATCACTTGAACAATCAGACACCCTACTAGATGCTCACACATATTGCTACGCACAAACGGAAACTTCTTGGAAAGATCCTATACCAGGCATCAAATAAGACTCAGTAAGAGTTAAAACGAGACCAATATGTTCTAAATGCAACAAGATGGGACTTAAAATGGATAAACAAGGAGATACTTGCACAAACCTTAATATGTCAAATTAAAGAACGTATTTCTAAATAGCAAGTGGACAGATTAAAAATCATAAACAAAGTACTTTGGAGGCAGTGAGCCACCTTTAATCCTAGCACTGAAGAGGAAGAGAGGTGGATATTTGTGATTTGGAGGCCAACTGTTCTACATAGTCAGATCCTGTCTCAAAATCTTTCTGAATTAATGAAAATTAACCACAATATACTGAAACGTATGGGTTGTGGCAAAATGAGGCAAGGCAAGGTTACCAAAGTGAATATATTGCTGTAGGTGCCTATGAGTTAAAAAGACCTTAAGTTAACAGCCTGACCTTTTATTGCCAGAGAAAGAAGAAGGAAGAGGGGGAGGGGGTGAGGAAGAAGAAAAAGAAGAAGAGGAAGAAGAGGAAGAGGAAAAAGAAGAAGAAGAGGAAGAAGAAGAAGAAGAAGAGGAAGAGGAAGAGGAAGAAGGAAGAAGAAGAAGGAAGAGGAGGAGGAGAAGAAGAAGGAGAAGAGGGAGAAGAACAAGAACAAGAAGAACAAAAAGAACAAGAAGAAGAAGAAGAAGAAGAAGAAGAAGAAGAACAAGAACAAGAAAAAGAACAAGAAGGCAGCGACAGTGGTGGCAAACTCTGAACAAGGATCGTGAAGTAACTATGGAAAGTCAAGGGCAGAAATCAAAGAAAACATTAGAGAAAACAAGAGGGGCCAATTAGCTGCTCTTTGAAAAGATAAACAAAACTGAAAAGCTGTTAGGTCAAGTGATCAAGAAGAAAACCCCTTGCAGAAGACTAAGATCAGGTGTGAAGACAGGAGAGAGTGATACAATCAACCTTCATAGAACATGTGTGTAAGTAACTATAATGATAAATATTAGCTAGAGATGACACAGAGATAAAACATGCGAATTCCTAATGGACAAACTCTGTAAGAAACAGATCTAAATAAATCGAGTGATAATTTGAAAACTTTCCATCAATAAAAGCCCAGGCTATTTTGGCTTTTCTAAGTATTTAAAGAATTATTAATAATCCTTCACAAAATCTCCAAAAAAATATAAAGGTGGAGAAAATCCTTAGCTCAGTCTATGACATCAGTGTTGCCCTGTTACAGCATGATAAATCTACAGACCAATATCTCTTAGGAACAGAGGTAAGAAAAGTTCTCAACCCAACATGACCATGCCGCCACCAGCACCACAGACATTGGATTCAGCACCATGGCCAATTGGGATTTATCCCACATAAATAAGGTGAGTTATTTGTGTTTAAAAAGCTATAAAATACAACATGATTAGTATTCAGAAAAATGCATAATGTCCATTAAATATTTCATTACATCTATTTGTGTACATACACAATATGTATGGATATGTGGGTTTAACATATACATGGTGTGTATGTGGAGGTCAGAAAGCACCTTGCTTGGAATGGGTTCTCCATTCACTAGTCATGGTCAGGGATCGAGCTCAGGCTGTCAAGCTTGGTGGCAAGTGCCCTTACCCACTGAGTCATCTCACTGGCTCCCACATCATTGTTTTAATAGATGCAGATGCAATATTAGACAATGTTCAGTGTTTTTGCCTTCTATTTAAGAAAAAATGGGCATCCATCGAAAGATCACACCCAATACCTTATATGATAAGGGAAGACTGAATGATGCAGGTACTAGCCAGGCAACTGGACAAAGAGAAACAAAAGATATCTGGGTGGGTGGAAAGGAAAAAGGAAAACTATTTTTATTTTCAGATGACACGATTTCACATTTAGAACATTTTCAAGGAAGCCTCAAAAATCCTTCTAGAATTCTAGAATCTTCTGGAAGTTACTTAGCAAGGATATAAAGACATAAAATGAGCACAGGAGATTTTACATAGGACACTAGAAGTAATTAGAAATTGAAAACAAAACAATTACATTTACAGCGATATCAAACATAACATGAAACTTCTACACCCAAAACTCCAGAGCTAGTGAACAAAATTAAGAAGAATCTGAATGGAGATTTCTCCATGCTTATGTCCTAAATGACGAGACAGCTATGTTAGAAAAGGCTCTCCTCCCATCTAACTGAAGTACACATTCAGTGCCACTGACAGAATCACAGGCACATTTTGAAAGAAAGATAAGGTTATCAAAAAACAAACAAACAAACAAGAACAAACAACAAAACTGAAACCGACAAACAAAACCA